>NW_027469169.1:0-300000 GCF_051020765.1 Lasioglossum baleicum
CGCATAACGCATAACGCATAACGCATAACGCATAACGCATAACGCATAACGCATAACGCATAACGCATAACGCATAACGCATAACGCATAACGCATAACGCATAACGCATAACTCATAACGCATAACGCATAACGCATAAAGCATAACGCATAACGCATAACGCATAACGCATAACGCATAACGCATAACGCATAACGCATAACGCATAACGCATAACGCATAACGCATAACGCATAACGCATAACGCATAACGCATAACGCATAACGCATAACGCATAACGCATAACGCATAACGCATAACGCATAACGCATAACGCATAACGCATAACGCATAACGCATAACGCATAACGCATAACGCATAACGCATAACGCATAACGCATAACGCATAACGCATAACGCATAACGCATAACGCATAACGCATAACGCATAACGCATAACGCATAACGCATAACGCATAACGCATAACGCATAACGCATAACGCATAACGCATAACGCATAACGCATAACGCATAACGCATAACGCATAACGCATAACGCATAACGCATAACGCATAACGCATAACGCATAACGCATAACGCATAACGCATAACGCATAACGCATAACGCATAACGCATAACGCATAACGCATAACGCAAAACGCATAACGCATAACGCATAATGCATTACGCATAATCCATAACGGATAACGCATAACCCATAACGCATGACGCATAACGCAAAGCCGATAACGCATAACACATAACGCATAATGCAAAAGTCATAACGCATAACGCACAATGCATAACGCATAATCCATAACGGATAACGCATAACCTATAACGCATAACCCATAACGCATTAACCATAACGCATAATACATAACGCATAATCCATACGGATAACGCTTAACCCATAACGCATAACGCATAACGCATAACGCATAACGCATAACGCATAACGCATAACGCATAACGCATAACGCATAACGCATAACGCATAACGCATAACGCATAACGCATAACGCATAACGCATAACGCATAACGCATAACGCATAACGCATAACGCATAACGCATAACGCATAACGCATAACGCATAACGCATAACGCATAACGCATAACGCATAACGCATAACGCATAACGCATAACGCATAACGCATAACGCATAACGCATAACGCATAACGCATAACGCATAACGCATAACGCATAACGCATAACCCATAACGCATAACGCAAAGCCGATAACGCATGACGCATTACGCATAACCCATAAAGCATAACGCATAACGCATAACGCATAACGCATAACGCATAACGCATAACGCATAACGCATAACGCATAACGCATAACGCATAACGCATGACGCATAACCCATAACGCATAACACATAACGCAAAACACATAACGCATAACGCATAATGCATTACGCATAATCCATAACGGATAACGCTTAACCCATAACGCATAACGCATAACGCATAACGCATAACGCATAACGCATAACGCATAACGCATAACGCATAACGCATAACGCATAACGCATAACGCATAACGCATAACGCATAACGCATAACGCATAACGCATAACGCATAACGCATAACGCATAACGCATAACGCATAACGCATAACGCATAACGCATAACGCATAACGCATAACGCATAACGCATAACGCATAACGCATAACGCATATCGCATAACGCATAACGCATAACGCATAACGCATAACGCATAACGCATAACGCATAACTCATAACGCATAACGCATAACGCATAAAGCATAACGCATAACGCATAACGCATAACGCATAACGCATAACGCATAACGCATAACGCATAACGCATAACGCATAACGCATAACGCATAACGCATAACGCATAACGCATAACGCATAACGCATAACGCATAACGCATAACGCATAACGCATAACGCATAACGCATAACGCATAACGCATAACGCATAACGCATAACGCATAACGCATAACGCATAACGCATAACGCATAACGCATAACGCATAACGCATAACGCATAACGCATAACGCATAACGCATAACGCATAACGCATAACGCATAACGCATAACGCATAACGCATAACGCATAACGCATAACGCATAACGCATAACGCATAACGCATAACGCATAACGCATAACGCATAACGCATAACGCATAACGCATAACGCATAACGCATAACGCATAACGCATAACGCATAACGCATAACGCATAACGCATAACGCATAACGCATAACGCATAACGCATAACGCATAACGCATAACGCATAACGCATAACGCATAACGCATAACGCATAACGCATAACGCAAAACGCATAACGCATAACGCATAATGCATTACGCATAATCCATAACGGATAACGCATAACACATAACGCATGACGCATAACGCAAAGCCGATAACGCATAACACATAACGCATAATGCAAAAGTCATAACGCATAACGCACAATGCATAACGCATAATCCATAACGGATAACGCATAACCTATAACGCATAACCCATAACGCATTAACCATAACGCATAATACATAACGCATAATCCATACGGATAACGCTTAACCCATAACGCATAACGCATAACGCATAACGCATAACGCATAACGCATAACGCATAACGCGTAACGCATAACGCATAACGCATAACGCATAACGCATAACGCATAACGCATAACGCATAACGCATAACGCATAACGCATAACGCATAACGCATAACGCATAACGCATAACGCATAACGCATAACGCATAACGCATAACGCATAACGCATAACGCATAACGCATAACGCATAACGCATAACGCATAACGCATAACGCATAACGCATAACGCATGACGCATAACCCATAACGCATAACGCATAACGCATAACGCATAACGCATAACGCATAACGCATAACGCATAACGCATAACGCATAACGCATAACGCATAACGCATAACGCATAACGCATAACGCATAACGCATAACGCATAACGCATAACGCATAACGCATAACGCATAACGCAAAACGCATAACGCATAACGCATAATCCATAACGGATAACGCATAACCCATAACGCATGACGCATAACGCAAAGCCGATAACGCATAACACATAACGCATAATGCAAAAGTCATAACGCATAACGCACAATGCATAACGCATAATCCATAACGGATAACGCATAACCTATAACGCATAACCCATAACGCATTAACCATAACGCATAATACATAACGCATAATCCATACGGATAACGCTTAACCCATAACGCATAACGCATAACGCATAACGCATAACGCATAACGCATAACGCATAACGCATAACGCATAACGCATAACGCATAACGCATAACGCATAACGCATAACGCATAACGCATAACGCATAACGCATAACGCATAACGCATAACGCATAACGCATAACGCATAACGCATAACGCATAACGCATAACGCATAACGCATAACGCATAACGCATAACGCATAACGCATAACGCATAACGCATAACCCATAACGCATAACGCAAAGCCGATAACGCATGACGCATTACGCATAACCCATAAAGCATAACGCATAACGCATAACGCATAACGCATAACGCATAACGCATAACGCATAACGCATAACGCATAACGCATAACGCATAACGCATGACGCATAACCCATAACGCATAACACATAACGCAAAACACATAACGCATAACGCATAATGCATTACGCATAATCCATAACGGATAACGCTTAACCCATAACGCATAACGCATAACGCATAACGCATAACGCATAACGCATAACGCATAACGCATAACGCATAACGCATAACGCATAACGCATAACGCATAACGCATAACGCATAACGCATAACGCATAACGCATAACGCATAACGCATAACGCATAACGCATAACGCATAACGCATAACGCATAACGCATAACGCATAACGCATAACGCATAACGCATAACGCATAACGCATAACGCATAACGCATAACGCATAACGCATAACGCATAACGCATAACGCATAACGCATAACGCATAACGCATAACGCATAACGCATAACGCATAACGCATAACGCATAACGCATAACGCATAACGCATAACGCATAACGCATAACGCATAACGCATAACGCATAACGCATAACGCATAACGCATAACGCATAACGCATAACGCATAACGCATAACGCATAACGCATAACGCATAACGCATAACGCATAACGCATAACGCATAACGCATAACGCATAACGCATAACGCATAACGCATAACGCATAACGCATAACGCATAACGCATAACGCATAACGCATAACGCATAACGCATAACGCATAACGCATAACGCATAACGCATAACGCATGACGCATAACCCATAACGCATAACACATAACGCAAAACACATAACGCATAACGCATAATGCATTACGCATAATCCATAACGGATAACGCATAACCCATAACGCATGACGCATAACGCAAAGCCGATAACGCATAACGCATAATGCAAAAGTCATAACGCATAACGCACAATGCATAACGCATAATCCATAACGGATAACGCATAACCTATAACGCATAACCCATACCGCATTAACCATAACGCATAATACATAACGCATAATCCATACGGATAACGCATAACCCATAACGCATATCGCATAACGCATAACGCATAACGCATAACGCATAACGCATAACGCATAACGTATAACGCATAACGCATAACGCATAACGCATAACGCATAACGCATAACGCATAACGCATAACGCATAACGCATAACGCATAACGCATAACGCATAACGCATAACGCATAACGCATAACGCATAACGCATAACGCATAACGCATAACGCATAACGCATAACGCATAACGCATAACGCATAACGCATAACGCATAACGCATAACGCATAACGCATAACGCATAACGCATAACGCATAACGCATAACGCATAACGCATAACGCATAACGCATAACGCATAACGCATAACGCATAACGCATAACGCATAACGCATGACGCATAACCCATAACGCATAACACATAACGCAAAACACATAACGCATAACGCATAATGCATTACGCATAATCCATAACGGATAACGCATAACCCATAACGCATGACGCATAACGCAAAGCCGATAACGCATAACGCATAATGCAAAAGTCATAACGCATAACGCACAATGCATAACGCATAATCCATAACGGATAACGCATAACCTATAACGCATAACCCATACCGCATTAACCATAACGCATAATACATAACGCATAATCCATACGGATAACGCATAACCCATAACGCATATCGCATAACGCATAACGCATAACGCATAACGCATAACGCATAACGCATAACGTATAACGCATAACGCATAACGCATAACGCATAACGCATAACGCATAACGCATAACGCATAACGCATAACGCATAACGCATAACGCATAACGCATAACGCATAACGCATAACGCATAACGCATAACGTATAACGCATAACGCATAACGCATAACGCATAACGCATAACGCATAACGCATAACGCATAACGCATAACGCATAACGCATAACGCATAACGCATAACGCATAACGCATAACGCATAACGCATAACGCATAACGCATAACGCATAACGCATAACGCATAACGCATAACGCATAACGCATAACGCATAACGCATAACGCATAACGCATAACGCATAACGCATAACGCATAACTCATAACGCATAACGCATAACGCATAAAGCATAACGCATAACGCATAACGCATAACGCATAACGCATAACGCATAACGCATAACGCATAACGCATAACGCATAACGCATAACGCATAACGCATAACGCATAACGCATAACGCATAACGCATAACGCATAACGCATAACGCATAACGCATAACGCATAACGCATAACGCATAACGCATAACGCATAACGCATAACGCATAACGCATAACGCATAACGCATAACGCATAACGCATAACGCATAACGCATAACGCATAACGCATAACGCATAACGCATAACGCATAACGCATATCGCATAACGCATAACGCATAACGCATAACGCATAACGCATAACGCATAACGCATAACGCATAACGCATAACGCATAACGCATAACGCATAACGCATAACGCATAACGCATAACGCATAACGCATAACGCATAATGCATAACGCATAACGCATAACGCATAACGCATATCGCATAACGCATAACGCATAACGCATAACGCATAACGCATAACGCATAACGCATAACGCATAACGCATAACGCATAACGCATAACGCATAACGCATAACGCATAACGCATAACGCATAACGCATAACGCATAACGCATAACGCATAACGCATAACGCATAACGCAAAACGCATAACGCATAACGCATAATGCATTACGCATAATCCATAACGGATAACGCATAACCCATAACGCATGACGCATAACGCAAAGCCGATAACGCATAACACATAACGCATAATGCAAAAGTCATAACGCATAACGCACAATGCATAACGCATAATCCATAACGGATAACGCATAACCTATAACGCATAACCCATAACGCATTAACCATAACGCATAATACATAACGCATAATCCATACGGATAACGCTTAACCCATAACGCATAACGCATAACGCATAACGCATAACGCATAACGCATAACGCATAACGCATAACGCATAACGCATAACGCATAACGCATAACGCATAACGCATAACCCATAACGCATAACGCAAAGCCGATAACGCATGACGCATTACGCATAACCCATAAAGCATAACGCATAACGCATAACGCATAACGCATAACGCATAACGCATAACGCATAACGCATAACGCATGACGCATAACCCATAACGCATAACACATAACGCAAAACACATAACGCATAACGCATAATGCATTACGCATAATCCATAACGGATAACGCATAACGCAAAGCCGATAACGCATAACGCAAAGCCGATAACGCATAACGCATAACGCATAATGCAAAAGTCATAACGCATAACGCACAATGCATAACGCATAATCCATAACGGATAACGCATAACCTATAACGCATAACCCATACAGCATTAACCATAACGCATAATACATAACGCATAATCCATACGGATAACGCATAACCCATAACGCATAACGCATAACGCATAACGCATAACGCATAACGCATAACGCATAACGCATAACGCATAACGCATAACGCATAACGCATAACGCATAACGCATAACGCATAACGCATAACGCATAAGGCATAACGCATAACGCATAACGCATAACGCATAACGCATAACGCATAACGCATAACGCATAACGCATAACGCATAACGCATAACGCATAACGCATAACGCATAACGCATAACGCATAACGCATAACGCATAACGCATAAGGCATAACGCATAACGCATAACGCATAACGCATAACGCATAACGCATAACGCATAACGCATAACGCATAACGCATAACGCATAACGCATAACGCATAACGCATAACGCATAACGCATAACGCATAACGCATAACGCATAACGCATAACGCATAACGCATAACGCATAACGCATAACGCATAACGCATAACGCATAACGCATAACGCATAACGCATAACGCATAACGCATAACGCATAACGCATAACGCATAACGCATAACGCATAACGCACAATGCATAACGCATAATCCATAACGGATAACGCATAACCTATAACGCATAACCCATACCGCATTAACCATAACGCATAGTACATAACGCATAATCCATACGGATAACGCATAACCCATAACGCATATCGCATAACGCATAACGCATAACGCATAACGCATAACGCATAACGCATAACGCATAACGCATAACGCATAACGCATAACGCATAACGCATAACGCATAACGCATAACGCATAACGCATAACGCATAACGCATAACGCATAACGCATAACGCATAACGCATAACGCATAACGCATAACGCATAACGCATAACGCATAACGCATAACGCATAACGCATAACGCATAACGCATAACGCATAACGCATAACGCATAACGCATAACGCATAACGCATAACGCATAACGCATAACGCATAACGCATAACGCATAACGCATAACGCATAACGCATAACGCATAACGCATAACGCATAACGCATAACGCATAACGCATAACGCATAACGCATAACGCATAACGCATAACGCATGACGCATAACCCATAACGCACAACGCATAACGCGTAACGTAAAACGCATAACGCATAACGCATAACGCATAACGCATAACGCATAACGCATAACGCATAACGTATAACGCATAACGCATAACGGATAACGGATAACGCACAACGCATAACGCATAACGGATAACGGACAACGGACAACGCATAACCCATAACGCATTAACCATAACGCATAATACATAACGCATAATCCATAACGGATAACGCATAACCCATAACGCATAACGCATAATGCAAAAGTCATAACGCATAACGCACAATGCATAACGCATAATCCATAACGGATAACGCATAACCTATAACGCATAACCCAAAACGCATTAACCATAACGCATAATACATAACGCATAATCCATACGGATAACGCATAACCCATAACGCATAACGCATAACGCATAACGCATAACGCATAACGCATAACGCATAACGCATAACGCATAACGCATAACGCATAACGCATAACGCATAACGCATAACGCATAACGCATAACGCATAACGCATAACGCATAACGCATAACGCATAACGCATAACGCATAACGCATAACGCATAACGCATAACGCATAACGCATAACGCATAACGCATAACGCATAACGCATAACGCATAACGCATAACGCATAAGGCATAACGCATAACGCATAACGCATAACGCATAACGCATAACGCATAACGCATAACGCATAACGCATAACGCATAACGCATAACGCATAACGCATAACGCATAACGCATAACGCATAACGCATAACGCATAACGCATAACGCATAACGCATAACGCATAACGCATAACGCATAACGCATAACGCATAACGCATAACGCATAACGCATAACGCATAACGCATAACGCATAACGCATAACGCATAACGCATAACGCATAACGCATAACGCATAACGCATAACGCATAACGCATAACGCATAACGCATAACGCATAACGCATAACGCATAACGCATAACGCATAACGCATAACGCATAACGCATAACGCATAACGCATAACGCATAACGCATAACGCATAAAGCATAACGCATAACGCATAACGCATAACGCATAACGCATAACGCATAACGCATGACGCATAACCCATAACGCATAACACATAACGCATAACGCATAACGCATAACGCATAACGCATAACGCATAACGCATAACGCATAACGCATAACGCATGACGCATAACCCATAACGCATAACGCATAACGGATAACGGATAACGCACAACGCATAACGCATAACGGATAATCCATAACGGATAACGCATAACCCTTAACGCATGACGCATAACGCATAACGCATAATGCATTACGCATAATCCATAACGGATAACGCATAACGCATAACGCATAACGTATAACGCATAACGCATAACGGATAACGGATAACGCACAACGCATAACGCATAACGGATAACGGATATCGCACAACGCATAACCCATAACGCATTAAACATAACGCATAATACATAACGCATAATCCATAACGGATAACGCATAACCCATAACGCATAACGCAAAGCCGATAACGCATGACGCATTACGCATAACCCATAAAGCATAACGCATAACGCATAACGCATAACGCATAACGCATAACGCATAACGCATAACGCATAACGCATAACGCATAACGCATAACGCATAACGCATAACGCATAACGCATAACGCATAACGCATAACGCATAACGCATAACGCATAACGCATAACGCATAACGCATAACGCATAACGCATAACGCATAACGCATAACGCATAACGCATAACGCATAACGCATAACGCATAACGCATAACGCATAACGCATAACGCATAACGCATAACGCATAACGCATAACGCATAACGCATAACGCATAACGCATAACGCATAACGCATAACGCATAACGCATAACGCATAACGCATAACGCATAACGCATAACGCATAACGCATAACGCATAACGCATAACGCATAACGCATAACGCATAACGCATAACGCATAACGCATAACGCATAACGCATAACGCATTACGCATAACGTATAACGCATAACGCATAACGGATAACGGATAACGCACAACGCATAACGCATAACGGATAACGGATAACGCACAACGCATAACCCATAACGTATTAAACAGAACGCATAATACACAACGCATAATCCATACGGATAACGCATAACCCATAGCGCATAACGCATAACGCATAACGCATAACGCATAACGCATAACGCATAACGCATAACGCATAACGCATAACGCATAACGCATAACGCATAACGCATAACGCATAACGCATAACGCATAACGCATAACGCATAACGCATAACGCATAACGCATAACGCATAACGCATAACGCATAACGCATAACGCATAACGCATAACGCATAACGCATAACGCATAACGCATAACGCATAACGCATAACGCATAACGCATAACGCATAACGCATAACGCATAACGCATAACGCATAACGCATAACGCATAACGCATAACGCATAACGCATAACGCATAACGCATAACGCATAACGCATAACGCATAACGCATAACGCATAACGCATAACGCATAACGCATAACGCATAACGCATAACGCATAACGCATAACGCATATCGCATAACGCATAACGCATAACGCATAACGCATAACGCATAACGCATAATGCAAAAGTCATAACGCATAACGCACAACGCATAACGCATAATCCATAACGGATAACGCATAACCTATAACGCATAACCCATACCGCATTAACCATAACGCATAATACATAATGCATAATCCATACGGATAACGCATAACGCATGACGCATAACCCATAACGCATAACACATAACGCAAAACGCATAACGCATAACGCATAATGCATTACGCATAATCCATAACGGATAACGCATAACCCATAACGCATGACGCATAACGCAAAGCCGATAACGCATAACGCATAATGCAAAAGTCATAACGCATAACGCACAATGCATAACGCATAATCCATAACGGATAACGCATAACCTATAACGCATAACCCATACCGCATTAACCATAACGCATAATACATAACGCATAATCCATACGGATAACGCATAACCCATAACGCATATCGCATAACGCATAACGCATAACGCATAACGCATAACGCATAACGCATAACGCATAACGCATAACGCATAACGCATAACGCATAACGCATAACGCATAACGCATAACGCATAACGCATAACGCATAACGCATAACGCATAACGCATAACGCATAACGCATAACGCATAACGCATAACGCATAACGCATAACGCATAACGCATAACGCATAACGCATAACGCATAACGCATAACGCATAACGCATAACGCATAACGCATAACGCATAACGCATAACGCATAACGCATAACGCATAACGCATAACGCATAACGCATAACGCATAACGCATAACGCATAACGCATAACGCATAACGCATAACGCATAACGCATAACGCATAACGCATAACGCATAACGCATATCGCATAACGCATAACGCATAACGCATAACGCATAACGCATAACGCATAACGCATAACGCATAACGCATAACGCATAACGCATAACGCATAACGCATAACGCATAACGCATAACGCATAACGCATAACGCATAACGCATAACGCATAACGCATAACGCATAACGCATAACGCATAACGCATAACGCATAACGCATAACGCATAACGCATAACGCATAACGCATAACGCATAACGCATAACGCATAACGCATAACGCATAACGCATAACGCATAACGCATAACGCATAACGCATAACGCATAACGCATTACGCATAACGTATAACGCATAACGCATAACGGATAACGGATAACGCACAACGCATAACGCATAACGGATAACGGATAACGCACAACGCATAACCCATAACGTATTAAACAGAACGCATAATACACAACGCATAATCCATACGGATAACGCATAACCCATAGCGCATAACGCATAACGCATAACGCATAACGCATAACGCATAACGCATAACGCATAACGCATAACGCATAACGCATAACGCATAACGCATAACGCATAACGCATAACGCATAACGCATAACGCATAACGCATAACGCATAACGCATAACGCATAACGCATAACGCATAACGCATAACGCATAACGCATAACGCATAACGCATAACGCATAACGCATAACGCATAACGCATAACGCATAACGCATAACGCATAACGCATAACGCATAACGCATAACGCATAACGCATAACGCATAACGCATAACGCATAACGCATAACGCATAACGCATAACGCATAACGCATAACGCATAACGCATAACGCATAACGCATAACGCATAACGCATAACGCATAACGCATATCGCATAACGCATAACGCATAACGCATAACGCATAACGCATAACGCATAACGCATAACGCATAACGCATAACGCATAACGCATAACGCATAACGCATAACGCATAACGCATAACGCATAACGCATAACGCATAACGCATAACGCATAACGCATAACGCATAACGCATAACGCATAACGCATAACGCATAACGCATAACGCATAACGCATAACGCATAACGCATAACGCATAACGCATAACGCATAACGCATAACGCATAACGCATAACGCATAACGCATAACGCATAACGCATAACGCATAATGCATTACGCATAATCCATAACGGATAACGCATAACCCATAACGCATGACGCATAACGCAAAGCCGATAACGCATAACGCATAACGCATAATGGAAAAGTCATAACGCATAACGCACAATGCATAACGCATAATCCATACCGGATAACGCATAACCTATAACGCATAACCCATAACGCATTAACCATAACGCATAATACATAACGCATAATCCATACGGATAACGCATAACCCATAACGCATAACGCATAACGCATAACGCATAACGCATAACGCATAACGCATAACGCATAACGCATAACGCATAACGCATAACGCATAACGCATAACGCATAACGCATAACGCATAACGCATAACGCATAACGCATAACGCATAACGCATAACGCATAACGCATAACGCATAACGCATAACGCATAACGCATAACGCATAACGCATAACGCATAACGCATAACGCATAACGCATAACGCATAACGCATAACGCATAACGCATAACGCATAACGCATAACGCATAACGCATAACGCATAACGCATAACGCATAACCCATAACGCATAACGCAAAGCCGATAACGCATAACGCATAACGCATAATGCAAAAGTCATAACGCATAACGCACAATGCATAACGCATAATCCATAACGGATAACGCATAACCTATAACACATAACCCATAACGCATTAACCATAACGCATAATACATAACGCATAATCCATACGGATAACGCATAACCCATAACGCATAACGCATAACGCATAACGCATAACGCATAACGCATAACGCATAACGCATAACGCATAACGCATAACGCATAACGCATAACGCATAACGCATAACGCATAACGCATAACGCATAACGCATAACGCATAACGTATAACGCATAACGCATAACGCATAACGCATAACGCATAACGCATTACGCATAACGTATAACGCATAACGCATAACGGATAACGGATAACGCACAACGCATAACGCATAACGGATAACGGATAACGCACAACGCATAACCCATTACGCATTAAACATAACGCATAATACATAACGCATAATCCATAACGGATAACGCATAACCCATAACGCATAACGCATAACGCATAACGCATAACGCATAACGCATAACGCATAACGCATAACGCATAACGCATAACGCATAACGCATAACGCATAACGCATAACGCATAACGCATAACGCATAACGCATAACGCATAACGCATAACGCATAACGCATAACGCATAACGCATAACGCATAACGCATAACGCATAACGCATAACGCATAACGCATAACACATAACGCATAACGCATAACCCATAACGCATAACGCATAACGCATAACGCATAACGCATAACGCATAACGCATAACGCATAACGCATAACCTATAACGCATAACCCATACCGCATTAACCATAACGCATAATACATAACGCATAATCCATACGGATAACGCATAACCCATTACGCATAACGCATAACGCATAACGCATAACGCATAACGCATAACGCATAACGCATAACGCATAACGCATAACGCATAACGCATAACGCATAACGCATAACGCATAACGCATAACGCATAACGCATAACGCATAACGCATAACGGATAACGGATAACGCACAACGCATAACGCATAACGGATAACGGATAACGGATAACGCACAACGCATAACCCATAACGCATTAAACATAACGCAAAATACATAACGCATAATCCATAACGGATAACGCATAACCCATAACGCATAACGCAAAGCCGATAACGCATGACGCATTACGCATAACCCATAAAGCATAACGCATAACGCATAACGCATAACGCATAACGCATAACGCATAACGCATAACGCATAACGCATAACGCATAACGCATAACGCATAACGCATAACGCATAACGCATGACGCATAACCCATAACGCATAACACATAACGCAAAACGCATAACGCATAACGCATAATGCATTACGCATAATCCATAACGGATAACGCATAACCCATAACGCATGACGCATAACGCAAAGCCGATAACGCATAACGCATAACGCATAATGCAAAAGTCATAACGCATAACGCACAATGCATAACGCATAATCCATAACGGATAACGCATAACCTATAACGCATAACCCATACCGCATTAACCATAACGCATAATACATAACGCATAATCCATACGGATAACGCATAACCCATAACGCATAACGCATAACGCATAACGCATAACGCATAACGCATAACGCATAACGCATAACGCATAACGCATAACGCATAACGCATAACGCATAACGCATAACGCATAACGCATAACGCATAACGCATAACGCATAACGCATAACGCATAACGCATAACGCATAACGCATAACGCATAACGCATAACGCATAACGCATAACGCATAACGCATAACGCATAACGCATAACGCATAACGCATAACGCATAACGCATAACCCATAACGCATAACGCATAACGCATAACGCATAACGCATAACGCATAACGCATAACGCATAACGCATAACCTATAACGCATAACCCATACCGCATTAACCATAACGCATAATACATAACGCATAATCCATACGGATAACGCATAACCCATAACGCATAACGCATAACGCATAACGCATAACGCATAACGCATAACGCATAACGCATAACGCATAACGCATAACGCATAACGCATAACGCATAACGCATAACGCATAACGCATAACGCATAACGCATAACGCATAACGCATAACGCATAACGCATAACGCATAACGGATAACGGATAACGCACAACGCATAACGCATAACGGATAACGGATAACGGATAACGCACAACGCATAACCCATAACGCATTAAACATAACGCAAAATACATAACGCATAATCCATAACGGATAACGCATAACCCATAACGCATAACGCAAAGCCGATAACGCATGACGCATTACGCATAACCCATAAAGCATAACGCATAACGCATAACGCATAACGCATAACGCATAACGCATAACGCATAACGCATAACGCATAACGCATAACGCATAACGCATAACGCATAACGCATAACGCATAACGCATAACGCATAACGCATAACGCATGACGCATAACCCATAACGCATAACACATAACGCAAAACGCATAACGCATAACGCATAATGCATTACGCATAATCCATAACGGATAACGCATAACCCATAACGCATGACGCATAACGCAAAGCCGATAACGCATAACGCATAACGCATAATGCAAAAGTCATAACGCATAACGCACAATGCATAACGCATAATCCATAACGGATAACGCATAACCTATAACGCATAACCCATACCGCATTAACCATAACGCATAATACATAACGCATAATCCATACGGATAACGCATAACCCATAACGCATAACGCATAACGCGTAACGCATAACGCATAACGCATAACGCATAACGCATAACGCATAACGCATAACGCATAACGCATAACGCATAACGCATAACGCATAACGCATAACGCATAACGCATAACGCATAACGCATAACGCATAACGCATAACGCATAACGCATAACGCATAACGCATAACGCATAACGCATAACGCATAACGCATAACGCATAACGCATAACGCATAACGCATAACGCATAACGCATAACGCATAACGCATAACGCATAACGCATAACGCATAACCCATAACGCATAACGCATAACGCATAACGCATAACGCATAACGCATAACGCATAACGCATAACGCATAACGCATAACCTATAACGCATAACCCATACCGCATTAACCATAACGCATAATACATAACGCATAATCCATACGGATAACGCATAACCCATAACGCATAACGCATAACGCATAACGCATAACGCATAACGCATAACGCATAACGCATAACGCATAACGCATAACGCATAACGCATAACGCATAACGCATAACGCATAACGCATAACGCATAACGCATAACGGATAACGGATAACGCATAACGCATAACGGATAACGGATAACGGATAACGCACAACGCATAACCCATAACGCATTAAACATAACGCAAAATACATAACGCATAATCCATAACGGATAACGCATAACCCATAACGCATAACGCAAAGCCGATAACGCATGACGCATTACGCATAACCCATAAAGCATAACGCATAACGCATAACGCATAACGCATAACGCATAACGCATAACGCATAACGCATAACGCATAACGCATAACGCATAACGCATAACGCATAACGCATGACGCATAACCCATAACGCATAACACATAACGCAAAACGCATAACGCATAACGCATAATGCATTACGCATAATCCATAACGGATAACGCATAACCCATAACGCATGACGCATAACGCAAAGCCGATAACGCATAACGCATAACGCATAATGCAAAAGTCATAACGCATAACGCACAATGCATAACGCATAATCCATAACGGATAACGCATAACCTATAACGCATAACCCATACCGCATTAACCATAACGCATAATACATAACGCATAATCCATACGGATAACGCATAACCCATAACGCATAACGCATAACGCATAACGCATAACGCATAACGCATAACGCATAACGCATAACGCATAACGCATAACGCATAACGCATAACGCATAACGCATAACGCATAACGCATAACGCATAACGCATAACGCATAACGCATAACGCATAACGCATAACGCATAACGCATAACGCATAACGCATAACGCATAACGCATAACGCATAACGCATAACGCATAACGCAAAGCCGATAACGCATGACGCATTACGCATAACCCATAAAGCATAACGCATAACGCATAACGCATAACGCATAACGCATAACGCATAACGCATAACGCATAACGCATAATGCAAAAGTCATAACGCATAACGCACAACGCATAACGCATAATCCATAACGGATAACGCATAACCTATAACGCATAACCCATACCGCATTAACCATAACGCATAATACATAATGCATAATCCATACGGATAACGCATAACGCATGACGCATAACCCATAACGCATAACACATAACGCAAAACGCATAACGCATAACGCATAATGCATTACGCATAATCCATAACGGATAACGCATAACCCATAACGCATGACGCATAACGCAAAGCCGATAACGCATAACGCATAATGCAAAAGTCATAACGCATAACGCACAATGCATAACGCATAATCCATAACGGATAACGCATAACCTATAACGCATAACCCATACCGCATTAACCATAACGCATAATACATAACGCATAATCCATACGGATAACGCATAACCCATAACGCATATCGCATAACGCATAACGCATAACGCATAACGCATAACGCATAACGCATAACGCATAACGCATAACGCATAACGCATAACGCATAACGCATAACGCATAACGCATAACGCATAACGCATAACGCATAACGCATAACGCATAACGCATAACGCATAACGCATAACGCATAACGCATAACGCATAACGCATAACGCATAACGCATAACGCATAACGCATAACGCATAACGCATAACGCATAACGCATAACGCATAACGCATAACGCATAACGCATAACGCATAACGCATAACGCATAACGCATAACGCATAACGCATAACGCATAACCCATAACGCATAACGCATAACGCATAACGCATAACGCATAACGCATAACGCATAACGCATAACGCATAACCTATAACGCATAACCCATACCGCATTAACCATAACGCATAATACATAACGCATAATCCATACGGATAACGCATAACCCATAACGCATAACGCATAACGCATAACGCATAACGCATAACGCATAACGCATAACGCATAACGCATAACGCATAACGCATAACGCATAACGCATAACGCATAACGCATAACGCATAACGCATAACGGATAACGGATAACGCACAACGCATAACGCATAACGCATAACGGATAACGGATAACGCACAACGCATAACCCATAACGCATTAAACATAACGCAAAATACATAACGCATAATCCATAACGGATAACGCATAACCCATAACGCATAACGCAAAGCCGATAACGCATGACGCATTACGCATAACCCATAAAGCATAACGCATAACGCATAACGCATAACGCATAACGCATAACGCATAACGCATAACGCATAACGCATAACGCATAACGCATAACGCATAACGCATAACGCATAACGCATGACGCATAACCCATAACGCATAACACATAACGCAAAACGCATAACGCATAACGCATAATGCATTACGCATAATCCATAACGGATAACGCATAACCCATAACGCATGACGCATAACGCAAAGCCGATAACGCATAACGCATAACGCATAATGCAAAAGTCATAACGCATAACGCACAATGCATAACGCATAATCCATAACGGATAACGCATAACCTATAACGCATAACCCATACCGCATTAACCATAACGCATAATACATAACGCATAATCCATACGGATAACGCATAACCCATAACGCATAACGCATAACGCATAACGCATAACGCATAACGCATAACGCATAACGCATAACGCATAACGCATAACGCATAACGCATAACGCATAACGCATAACGCATAACGCATAACGCATAACGCATAACGCATAACGCATAACGCATAACGCATAACGCATAACGCATAACGCATAACGCATAACGCATAACGCATAACGCATAACGCATAACGCATAACGCATAACGCATAACGCATAACGCATAACGCATAACGCATAACGCATAACCCATAACGCATAACGCATAACGCATAACGCATAACGCATAACGCATAACGCATAACGCATAACGCATAACGCATAACGCATAACGCATAACGCATAACGCATAACGCATAACGCATAACGCATAACGCATAACGCATAACGCAAAGCCGATAACGCATGACGCATTACGCATAACCCATAAAGCATAACGCATAACGCATAACGCATAACGCATAACGCATAACGCATAACGCATAACGCATAACGCATAACGCATAACGCATAACGCATAACGCATAACGCATAACGCATAACGCATAACGCATAACGCATAACGCATAACGCATAACGCATAACGCATAACGCATAACGCATAACGCATAACGCATAACGCATAACGCATAACGCATAACGCATAACGCATAACGCATAACGCATAACGCATAACGCATAACGCATAACGCATAACGCATAACGCATAACGCATAACGCATAACGCATAACGCATAACGCATAACGCATAACGCATAACGCATAACGCATAACGCATAACGCATAACGCATAACGCATAACGCATAACGCATAACGCATAACGCATAACGCATAACGCATAACGCATAACGCATAACGCATAACGCATAACGCATAACGCATAACGCATAACGCATAACGCATAACGCATAACGCATAACGCATAACGCATAACGCATAACGCATAACGCATAACGCATAACGCATAACGCATAACGCATAACGCATAACGCATAACGCATAACGCATAACGGATAACGGATAACGCACAACGCATAACGCATAACGGATAACGGATAACGGATAACGCACAACGCATAACCCATAACGCATTAAACATAACGCAAAATACATAACGCATAATCCATAACGGATAACGCATAACCCATAACGCATAACGCAAAGCCGATAACGCATGACGCATTACGCATAACCCATAAAGCATAACGCATAACGCATAACGCATAACGCATAACGCATAACGCATAACGCATAACGCATAACGCATAACGCATAACGCATAACGCATAACGCATAACGCATAACGCATAACGCATAACGCATGACGCATAACCCATAACGCATAACACATAACGCAAAACGCATAACGCATAACGCATAATGCATTACGCATAATCCATAACGGATAACGCATAACCCATAACGCATGACGCATAACGCAAAGCCGATAACGCATAACGCATAACGCATAATGCAAAAGTCATAACGCATAACGCACAATGCATAACGCATAATCCATAACGGATAACGCATAACCTATAACGCATAACCCATACCGCATTAACCATAACGCATAATACATAACGCATAATCCATACGGATAACGCATAACCCATAACGCATAACGCATAACGCATAACGCATAACGCATAACGCATAACGCATAACGCATAACGCATAACGCATAACGCATAACGCATAACGCATAACGCATAACGCATAACGCATAACGCATAACGCATAACGCATAACGCATAACGCATAACGCATAACGCATAACGCATAACGCATAACGCATAACGCATAACGCATAACGCATAACGCATAACGCATAACGCATAACGCATAACGCATAACGCATAACGCATAACGCATAACGCATAACGCATAACGCATAACCCATAACGCATAACGCATAACGCATAACGCATAACGCATAACGCATAACGCATAACGCATAACGCATAACCTATAACGCATAACCCATACCGCATTAACCATAACGCATAATACATAACGCATAATCCATACGGATAACGCATAACCCATAACGCATAACGCATAACGCATAACGCATAACGCATAACGCATAACGCATAACGCATAACGCATAACGCATAACGCATAACGCATAACGCATAACGCATAACGCATAACGCATAACGCATAACGCATAACGCATAACGGATAACGGATAACGCACAACGCATAACGCATAACGCATAACGGATAACGGATAACGCACAACGCATAACCCATAACGCATTAAACATAACGCAAAATACATAACGCATAATCCATAACGGATAACGCATAACCCATAACGCATAACGCAAAGCCGATAACGCATGACGCATTACGCATAACCCATAAAGCATAACGCATAACGCATAACGCATAACGCATAACGCATAACGCATAACGCATAACGCATAACGCATAACGCATAACGCATAACGCATAACGCATAACGCATAACGCATGACGCATAACCCATAACGCATAACACATAACGCAAAACGCATAACGCATAACGCATAATGCATTACGCATAATCCATAACGGATAACGCATAACCCATAACGCATGACGCATAACGCAAAGCCGATAACGCATAACGCATAACGCATAATGCAAAAGTCATAACGCATAACGCACAATGCATAACGCATAATCCATAACGGATAACGCATAACCTATAACGCATAACCCATACCGCATTAACCATAACGCATAATACATAACGCATAATCCATACGGATAACGCATAACCCATAACGCATAACGCATAACGCATAACGCATAACGCATAACGCATAACGCATAACGCATAACGCATAACGCATAACGCATAACGCATAACGCATAACGCATAACGCATAACGCATAACGCATAACGCATAACGCATAACGCATAACGCATAACGCATAACGCATAACGCATAACGCATAACGCATAACGCATAACGCATAACGCATAACGCATAACGCATAACGCATAACGCATAACGCATAACGCATAACGCATAACGCATAACGCATAACCCATAACGCATAACGCATAACGCATAACGCATAACGCATAACGCATAACGCATAACGCATAACGCATAACGCATAACGCATAACGCATAACGCATAACGCATAACGCATAACGCATAACGCATAACGCATAACGCATAACGCATAACGCATAACGCAAAGCCGATAACGCATGACGCATTACGCATAACCCATAAAGCATAACGCATAACGCATAACGCATAACGCATAACGCATAACGCATAACGCATAACGCATAACGCATAACGCATAACGCATAACGCATAACGCATAACGCATAACGCATAACGCATAACGCATAACGCATAACGCATAACGCATAACGCATAACGCATAACGCATAACGCATAACGCATAACGCATAACGCATAACGCATAACGCATAACGCATAACGCATAACGCATAACGCATAACGCATAACGCATAACGCATAACGCATAACGCATAACGCATAACGCATAACGCATAACGCATAACGCATAACGCATAACGCATAACGCATAACGCATAACGCATAACGCATAACGCATAACGCATAACGCATAACGCATAACGCATAACGCATAACGCATAACGCATAACGCATAACGCATAACGCATAACGCATAACGCATAACGCATAACGCATAACGCATAACGCATAACGCATAACGCATAACGCATAACGCATAACGCATAACGCATAACGCATAACGCATAACGCATAACGCATAACGCATAACGCATAACGCATAACGCATAACGCATAACGCATAACGCATAACGCATAACGCATAACGCATAACGCATAACGCATAACGCATAACGCATATCGCATAACGCATAACGCATAACGCATAACGCATAACGCATAACGCATAACGCATAACGCATAACGCATAACGCATAACGCATAACGCATAACGCATAACGCATAACGCATAACGCATAACGCATAACGCATAACGCATAACGCATAACGCATAACGCATAACGCATAACGCATAACGCATAACGCATAACGCATAACGCATAACGCATAACGCATAACGCATAACGCATAACGCATAACGCATAACGCATAACGCATAACGCATAACGCATAACGCATAACGCATAACGCATAACGCATAACGCATAACGCATAACGCATAACGCATAACGCATAACGCATGACGCATAACGCATAACGCATAACGCATAACGCATAACGCATAACGCAAAACGCATAACGCATAACGCATAATGCATTACGCATAATCCATAACGGATAACGCATAACCCATAACGCAAAGCCGATAACGCATAACGCATAACGCATAATGCAAAAGTCATAACGCATAACGCACAATGCATAACGCATAATCCATACCGGATAACGCATAACCTATAACGCATAACCCATAACGCATTAACCATAACGCATAATACATAACGCATAATCCATACGGATAACGCATAACCCATAACGCATAACGCATAACGCATAACGCATAACGCATAATACATAACGCATAATCCATACGGATAACGCATAACCCATAACGCATAACGCATAACGCATAACGCATAACGCATAACGCATAACGCATAACGCATAACGCATAACGCATAACGCATAACGCATAACGCATAACGCATAACGCATAACGCATAACGCATAACGCATAACGCATAACGCATAACGCATAACGCATAACGCATAACGCATAACGCATTACGCATAACGCATAACACATAACGCAAAACGCATAACGCATAACGCATAATGCATTACGCATAATCCATAACGGATAACGCATAACCCATAACGCATGACGCATAACGCAAAGCCGATAACGCATAACGCATAATGCAAAAGTCATAACGCATAACGCACAATGCATAACGCATAATCCATAACGGATAACGCATAACCTATAACGCATAACCCATACCGCATTAACCATAACGCATAATACATAACGCATAATCCATACGGATAACGCATAACCCATAACGCATATCGCATAACGCATAACGCATAACGCATAACGCATAACGCATAACGCATAACGCATAACGCATAACGCATAACGCATAACGCATAACGCATAACGCATAACGCATAACGCATAACGCATAACGCATAACGCATAACGCATAACGCATAACGCATAACGCATAACGCATAACGCATAACGCATAACGCATAACGCATAACGCATAACGCATAACGCATAACGCATAACGCATAACGCATAACGCATAACACATAACGCATAACGCATAACGCATAACGCATAACGCATAACGCATAACGCATAACGCATAACGCATAACGCATAACGCATAACGCATATCGCATAACGCATAACGCATAACGCATAACGCATAACGCATAACGCATAACGCATAACGCATAACGCATAACGCATAACGCATAACGCATAACGCATAACGCATAACGCATAACGCATAACGCATAACGCATAACGCATAACGCATAACGCATAACGCATAACGCATAACGCATAACGCATAACGCATAACGCATAACGCATAACGCATAACGCATAACGCATAACGCATAACGCATAACGCATAACGCATAACGCATAACGCATAACGCATAACGCATAACGCATAACGCATAACGCATAACGCATAACGCATAACGCATAATGCATTACGCATAATCCATAACGGATAACGCATAACCCATAACGCATGACGCATAACGCAAAGCCGATAACGCATAACGCATAACGCATAATGGAAAAGTCATAACGCATAACGCACAATGCATAACGCATAATCCATACCGGATAACGCATAACCTATAACGCATAACCCATAACGCATTAACCATAACGCATAATACATAACGCATAATCCATACGGATAACGCATAACCCATAACGCATAACGCATAACGCATAACGCATAACGCATAACGCATAACGCATAACGCATAACGCATAACGCATAACGCATAACGCATAACGCATAACGCATAACGCATAACGCATAACGCATAACGCATAACGCATAACGCATAACGCATAACGCATAACGCATAACGCATAACGCATAACGCATAACGCATAACGCATAACGCATAACGCATAACGCATAACGCATAACGCATAACGCATAACGCATAACGCATAACGCATAACGCATAACGCATAACGCATAACGCATAACGCATAACGCATAACGCATAACGCATATCGCATAACGCATAACGCATAACGCATAACGCATAACGCATAACGCATAACGCATAACGCATAACGCATAACGCATAACGCATAACGCATAACGCATAACGCATAACGCATAACGCATAACGCATAACGCATAACGCATAACGCATAACGCATAACGCATAACGCATAACGCATAACGCATAACGCATAACGCATAACGCATAACGCATAACGCATAACGCATAACGCATAACGCATAACGCATAACGCATAACGCATAACGCATAACGCATAACGCATAACGCATAACGCATAACGCATAACGCATAACGCATAACGCATGACGCATAACGCATAACGCATAACGCATAACGCATAACGCATAACGCAAAACGCATAACGCATAACGCATAATGCATTACGCATAATCCATAACGGATAACGCATAACCCATAACGCAAAGCCGATAACGCATAACGCATAACGCATAATGCAAAAGTCATAACGCATAACGCACAATGCATAACGCATAATCCATACCGGATAACGCATAACCTATAACGCATAACCCATAACGCATTAACCATAACGCATAATACATAACGCATAATCCATACGGATAACGCATAACCCATAACGCATAACGCATAACGCATAACGCATAACGCATAATACATAACGCATAATCCATACGGATAACGCATAACCCATAACGCATAACGCATAACGCATAACGCATAACGCATAACGCATAACGCATAACGCATAACGCATAACGCATAACGCATAACGCATAACGCATAACGCATAACGCATAACGCATAACGCATAACGCATAACGCATAACGCATAACGCATAACGCATAACGCATAACGCATAACGCATAACGCATAACGCATAACGCATAACGCATTACGCATAACGTATAACGCATAACGCATAACGGATAACGGATAACGCACAACGCATAACGCATAACGCATAACGGATAACGGATAACGCACAACGCATAACCCATAACGCATTAAACATAACGCATAATACATAACGCATAATCCATAACGGATAACGCATAACCCATAACGCATAACGCAAAGCCGATAACGCATGACGCATTACGCATAACCCATAAAGCATAACGCATAACGCATAACGCATAACGCATAACGCATAACGCATAACGCATAACGCATAACGCATAACGCATAACCCATAACGCATAACGCATAACGCATAACGCATAACGGATAACGGATAACGCACAACGCATAACCCATAACGCATTAAACATAACGCATAATACATAACGCATAATCCATAACGGATAACGCATAACCCAGAACGCATAACGCAAAGCCGATAACGCATGACGCATTACGCATAACCCATAAAGCATAACGCATAACGCATAACGCATAACGCATAACGCATAATCATAACGCATAACGCATAACGCATAACGCATAACGCATAACGCATAACGCATAACGCATTACGCATAACCCATAACGCATAACACATAACGCAAAACGCATAACGCATAACGCATAATGCATTACGCATAATCCATAACGGATAACGCATAACCCATAACGCATGACGCATAACGCAAAGCCGATAACGCATAACGCATAACGCATAATGCAAAAGTCATAACGCATAACGCACAATGCATAACGCATAATCCATAACGGATAACGCATAACCTATAACGCATAACCCATACCGCATTAACCATAACGCATAATACATAACGCATAATCCATACGGATAACGCATAACCCATAACGCATAACGCATAACGCATAACGCATAACGCATAACGCATAACGCATAACGCATAACGCATAACGCATGACGCATAACGCATAACGCATAACGCATAACGCATAACGCATAACGCATAACGCATAACGCATAACGCATAACGCATAACGCATAACGCATAACGCATAACGCATAACCCATACCGCATAACGCATAACGCATAACGCATAACGCATAACGCATAACGCATAACGCATAACGCATAACGCATAACGCATAACGCATAACGCATAACGCATAACGCATAACGCATAACGCATAACGCATAACGCATAACGCATAACGCATAACGCATAACGCATAACGCATAACGCATAACGCATAACGCATAACGCATAACGCATAACGCATAACGCATAACGCATAACGCATAACGCATAACGCATAACGCATAACGCATAACGCATAACGCATAACGCATAACGCATAACGCATAACGCATAACGCATAACGCATAACGCATAACGCATAACGCATAACGCATAACGCATAACGCATAACGCATAACGCATAACGCATAACGCATAACGCATAACGCATAACGCATAACGCATAACGCATAACGCATAACGCATAACGCATAACGCATAACGCATAACGCATAACGCATAACGCATAACGCATAACGCATAACGCATAACGCATAACGCATAACGCATAACGCATAACGCATAACGCATAACGCATAACGCATGACGCATAACCCATAACGCACAACGCATAACGCATGACGCATAACGCATAACGCATAACGCATAACGCATAACGCAAAACGCATAACGCATAACGCATAATGCATTACGCATAATCCATAACGGATAACGCATAACCCATAACGCATGACGCATAACGCAAAAGCCGATAACGCATAACGCATAACGCATAATGCAAAAGTCATAACGCATAACGCACAATGCATAACGCATAATCCATACCGGATAACGCATAACCTATAACGCATAACCCATAACGCATTAACCATAACGCATAATACATAACGCATAATCCATACGGATAACGCATAACCCATAACGCATAACGCATAACGCATAACGCATAACGCATAACGCATAATACATAACGCATAATCCATACGGATAACGCATAACCCATAACGCATAACGCATAACGCATAACGCATAACGCATAACGCATAACGCATAACGCATAACGCATAACGCATAACGCATAACGCATAACGCATAACGCATAACGCATAACGCATAACGCATAACGCATAACGCATAACGCATAACGCATAACGCATAACGCATAACGCATAACGCATAACGCATAACGCATAACGCATAACGGATAACGGATAACGCACAACGCATAACCCATAACGCATTAAACATAACGCATAATACATAACGCATAATCCATAACGGATAACGCATAACCCATAACGCATAACGCAAAGCCGATAACGCATGACGCATTACGCATAACCCATAAAGCATAACGCATAACGCATAACGCATAACGCATAACGCATAACGCATAACGCATAACGCATAACGCATAACGCATAACGCATAACGCATAACGCATAACGCATAACGCATAACGCATGACGCATAACCCATAACGCATAACACATAACGCAAAACGCATAACGCATAACGCATAATGCATTACGCATAATCCATAACGGATAACGCATAACCCATAACGCATGACGCATAACGCAAAGCCGATAACGCATAACGCATAATGCAAAAGTCATAACGCATAACGCACAATGCATAACGCATAATCCATAACGGATAACGCATAACCTATAACGCATAACCCATACCGCATTAACCATAACGCATAATACATAACGCATAATCCATACGGATAACGCATAACCCATAACGCATATCGCATAACGCATAACGCATAACGCATAACGCATAACGCATAACGCATAACGCATAACGCATAACGCATAACGCATAACGCATAACGCATAACGCATAACGCATAACGCATAACGCATAACGCATAACGCATAACGCATAACGCATAACGCATAACGCATAACGCATAACGCATAACGCATAACGCATAACGCATAACGCATAACGCATAACGCATAACGCATAACGCATAATTCATAACGCATAACGCATAACGCATAACGCATAACGCATAACGCATAACGCATAACGCATAACGCATAACGCATAACGCATAACGCATAACGCATAACGCATAACGCATAACGCATAACGCATATCGCATAACGCATAACGCATAACGCATAACGCATAACGCATAACGCATAACGCATAACGCATAACGCATAACGCATAACGCATAACGCATAACGCATAACGCATAACGCATAACGCATAACGCATAACGCATAACGCATAATGCATTACGCATAATCCATAACGGATAACGCATAACCCATAACGCATGACGCATAACGCAAAGCCGATAACGCATAACGCATAACGCATAATGCAAAAGTCATAACGCATAACGCACAATGCATATCGCATAATCCATACCGGATAACGCATAACCTATAACGCATAACCCATAACGCATTAACCATAACGCATAATACATAACGCATAATCCATACGGATAACGCATAACCCATAACGCATAACGCATAACGCATAACGCATAACGCATAACGCATAACGCATAACGCATAACGCATAACGCATAACGCATAACGCATAACGCATAACGCATAACGCATAACGCATAACGCATAACGCATAACGCATAACGCATAACGCATAACGCATAACGCATAACGCATAACGCATAACGCATAACGCATAACGCATAACGCATAACGCATAACGCATAACGCATAACGCATAACGCATAACGCATAACGCATAACGCATAACGCATAACGCATAACGCATAATGCATTACGCATAATCCATAACGGATAACGCATAACCCATAACGCATGACGCATAACGCAAAGCCGATAACGCATAACGCATAACGCATAATGCAAAAGTCATAACGCATAACGCACAATGCATATCGCATAATCCATACCGGATAACGCATAACCTATAACGCATAACCCATAACGCATTAACCATAACGCATAATACATAACGCATAACCCATAACGCATAACGCATAACGCATAACGCATAACGCATAACGCATAACGCATAACGCATAACGCATAACGCATAACGCATAACGCATAACGCATAACGCATAACGCATAACGCATAACGCATAACGCATAACGCATAACGCATAACGCATAACGCATAACGCATAACGCATAACGCATAACGCATAACGCATAACGCATTACGCATAACGTATAACGCATAACGCATAACGGATAACGGATAACGCACAACGCATAACGCATAACGGATAACGGATAACGCACAACGCATAACCCATAACGCATTAAACATAACGCATAATACATAACGCATAATCCATAACGGATAACGCATAACCCATAACGCATAACGCAAAGCCGATAACGCATGACGCATTACGCATAACCCATAAAGCATAACGCATAACGCATAACGCATAACGCATAACGCATAACGCATAACGCATAACGCATAACGCATAACGCATAACGCATAACGCATAACGCATAACGCATAACGCATAACGCATAACGCATAACGCATAACGCATAACGCATAACGCATAACGCATAACGCATAACGCATAACGCATGACGCATAACCCATAACGCATAACACATAACGCAAAACGCATAACGCATAACGCATAATGCATTACGCATAATCCATAACGGATAACGCATAACCCATAACGCATGACGCATAACGCAAAGCCGATAACGCATAACGCATAATGCAAAAGTCATAACGCATAACGCACAATGCATAACGCATAATCCATAACGGATAACGCATAACCTATAACGCATAACCCATACCGCATTAACCATAACGCATAATACATAACGCATAATCCATACGGATAACGCATAACCCATAACGCATATCGCATAACGCATAACGCATAACGCATAACGCATAACGCATAACGCATAACGCATAACGCATAACGCATAACGCATAACGCATAACGCATAACGCATAACGCATAACGCATAACGCATAACGCATAACGCATAACGCATAACGCATAACGCATAACGCATAACGCATAACGCATAACGCATAACGCATAACGCATAACGCATAACGCATAACGCATAACGCATAACGCATAACGCATAACGCATAACGCATAACGCATAACGCATAACGCATAACGCATAACGCATAACGCATAACGCATAACGCATAACGCATAACGCATAACGCATAACGCATAACGCATAACGCATAACGCATAACGCATAACGCATAACGCATAACGCATAACGCATAACGCATAACGCATAACGCATAACGCATAACGCATAACGCATAACGCATAACGCATAACGCATAACGCATAACGCATAACGCATAACGCATAACGCATAACGCATAACGCATAACGCATAACGCATAACGCATAACGCATAACGCATAACGCATAACGCATAACGCATAACGCATAACGCATAACGCATAACGCATAACGCATAACGCATAACGCATAACGCATAACGCATAACGCATAACGCATAACGCATAACGAATAACGCATAACGCATAACGCATAACGCATAACGCATAACGCATAACGCATAACGCATAACGCATAACGCATAACGCATAACGCATAACGCATAACGCATAACGCATAACGCATAACGCATAACGCATAACGCATAACGCATAACGCATAACGCATAACGCATAACGCATAAATCATAACGCATAACGCATAACGCATAACGCATAACGCATAACGCATAACGCATAACGCATAACGCATAACGCATAACGCATAACGCATAACCCATAACGCATAACGCAAAGCCGATAACGCATAACGCATAACGCATAACGGATAACGCACAACGCATAACCCATAACGCATTAACCATAACGCATAATACATAACGGATAATCCATAACGGATAACGCATAACCCATAACGCATAACGCAAAGCCGATAACGCATAACGCATTACGCATAACCCATAAAGCATAACGAATAACGCATAACGCAAAACGCATAACGCATATCGCATAACGCATAATGCATAACGCATAACGTATAACGCATAACGCATAACGGATAACGGATAACGCATAACCCATAACGCATTAACCATAACGCATAATACATAACGCATAATCCATAACGGATAACGCATAACCCATAACGCATAACGCAAAGCCGATAACGCATAACGCATTACGCATAACCCATAAAGCATAACGCATAACGCATAACGCATAACGCAAAACGCATAACGCATATCGCATAACGCATAACGCATAACGCATAACGTATAACGCATAACGCATAACGCATAACGCATAACACATAACGCAAAACGCATAACGCATAACGCATAATGCATTACGCATAATCCATAACGGATAACGCATAACCCATAACGCATGACGCATAACGCAAAGCCGATAACGCATAACGCATAACGCATAATGCAAAAGTCATAACGCATAACGCACAATGCATAACGCATAATCCATAACGGATAACGCATAACCTATAACGCATAACCCATACCGCATTAACCATAACGCATAATACATAACGCATAATCCATACGGATAACGCATAACCCATAACGCATAACGCATAACGCATAACGCATAACGCATAACGCATAACGCATAACGCATAACGCATAACGCATAACGCATAACGCATAACGCATAACGCATAACGCATAACGCATAACGCATAACGCATAACGCATAACGCATAACGCATAACGCATAACGCATAACGCATAACGCATAACGCATAACGCATAACGCATAACGCATAACGCATAACGCATAACGCATAACGCATAACGCATAACGCATAACGCATAACGCATAACGCATAACGCATAACGCATAACGCATAACGCATAACGCATAACCCATAACGCATAACGCAAAGCCGATAACGCATGACGCATTACGCATAACCCATAAAGCATAACGCATAACGCATAACGCATAACGCATAACGCATAACGCATAACGCATAACGCATAACGCATAACGCATAACGCATAACGCATAACGCATAACGCATAACGCATAACGCATAACGCATAACGCATAACGCATAACGCATAACGCATAACGCATAACGCATAACGCATAACGCATAACGCATAACGCATAACGCATAACGCATAACGCATAACGCATAACGCATAACGCATAACGCATAACGCATAACGCATAACGCATAACGCATAACGCATAACGCATAACGCATAACGCATAACGCATAACGCATAACGCATAACGCATAACGCATAACGCATAACGCATAACGCATAACGCATAACGCATAACGCATAACGCATAACGCATAACGCATAACGCATAACGCATAACGCATAACGCATAACGCATAACGCATAACGCATAACGCATAACGCATAACGCATAACGTATAACGCATAACGCATAACGGATAACGGATAACGCACAACGCATAACGCATAACGGATAACGGACAACGGACAACGCATAACCCATAACGCATTAACCATAACGCATAATACATAACGCATAATCCATAACGGATAACGCATAACCCATAACGCATAACGCAAAGCCGATAACGCATAACGCATAATGCAAAAGTCATAACGCATAACGCACAATGCATAACGCATAATCCATAACGGATAACGCATAACCTATAACGCATAACCCAAAACGCATTAACCATAACGCATAATACATAACGCATAATCCATACGGATAACGCATAACCCATAACGCATAACGCATAACGCATAACGCATAACGCATAACGCATAACGCATAACGCATAACGCATAACGCATAACGCATAACGCATAACGCATAACGCATAACGCATAACGCATAACGCATAACGCATAACGCATAACGCATAACGCATAACGCATAACGCATAACGCATAACGCATAACGCATAACGCATAACGCATAACGCATAACGCATAACGCATAACGCATAACGCATAACGCATAACGCATAACGCATAACGCATAACGCATAACGCATAACGCATAACGCATAAGGCATAACGCATAACGCATATCGCATAACGCATAACGCATAACGCATAACGCATAACGCATAACGCATAACGCATAACGCATAACGCATAACGCATAACGCATAACGCATAACGCATAACGCATAACGCATAACGCATAACGCATAACGCATAACGCATAACGCATAACGCATAACGCATAACGCATAACGCATATCGCAAAACGCATAACGCATAACGCATAACGTATAACGCATAACGCATAACGGATAACGGATAACGCACAACGCATAACGCATAACGGATAACGGATAACGCACAACGCATAACCCATAACGCATTAAACATAACGCATAATACATAACGCATAATCCATAACGGATAACGCATAACCCATAACGCATAACGCAAAGCCGATAACGCATGACGCATTACGCATAACCCATAAAGCATAACGCATAACGCATAACGCATAACGCATAACGCATAACGCATAACGCATAACGCATAACGCATAACGCATAACGCATGACGCATAACCCATAACGCATAACACATAACGCAAAACGCATAACGCATAACGCATAATGCATTACGCATAATCCATAACGGATAACGCATAACCCATAACGCATGACGCATAACGCAAAGCCGATAACGCATAACGCATAACGCATAATGCAAAAGTCATAACGCATAACGCATAATCCATAACGGATAACGCATAACCTATAACGCATAACCCATACCGCATTAACCATAACGCATAATACATAACGCATAATCCATACGGATAACGCATAACCCATAACGCATAACGCATAACGCATAACGCATAACGCATAACGCATAACGCATAACGCATAACGCATAACGCATAACGCATAACGCATAACGCATAACGCATAACGCATAACGCATAACGCATAACGCATAACGCATAACGCATAACGCATAACGCATAACGCATAACGCATAACGCATAACGCATAACGCATAACGCATAACGCATAACGCATAACGCATAACGCATAACGCATAACGCATAACGCATAACGCATAAAGCATAACGCATAACGCATAACGCATAACGCATAACGCATAACGCATAACGCATAACGCATAACGCATAACGCATAACGCATAACGCATAACGCATAACGCATAACGCATAACGCATAACGCATAACGCATAACGCATAACGCATAACGCATAACGCATAACGCATAACGCATAACGCATAACGCATAACGCATAACGCATAACGCATAACGCATAACGCATAACGCATAACGCATAACGCATAACGCATAACGCATAACGCATAACGCATAACGCATAACGCATAACGCATAACGCATAACGCATAACGCATGACGCATAACGCATAACGCATAACGCATAACGCATAACGCAAAACGCATAACGCATAACGCATAATGCATTACGCATAATCCATAACGGATAACGCATAACCCATAACGCATGACGCATAACGCAAAAGCCGATAACGCATAACGCATAACGCATAATGCAAAAGTCATAACGCATAACGCACAATGCATAACGCATAATCCATACCGGATAACGCATAACCTATAACGCATAACCCATAACGCATTAACCATAACGCATAATACATAACGCATAATCCATACGGATAACGCATAACCCATAACGCATAACGCATAACGCATAACGCATAACGCATAATACATAACGCATAATCCATACGGATAACGCATAACCCATAACGCATAACGCATAACGCATAACGCATAACGCATAACGCATAACGCATAACGCATAACGCATAACGCATAACGCATAACGCATAACGCATAACGCATAACGCATAACGCATAACGCATAACGCATAACGCATAACGCATAACGCATAACGCATAACGCATAACGCATAACGCATAACGCATAACGCATAACGCATAACGCATAACGCATTACGCATAACGTATAACGCATAACGCATAACGGATAACGGATAACGCACAACGCATAACGCATAACGGATAACGGATAACGCACAACGCATAACCCATAACGCATTAAACATAACGCATAATACATAACGCATAATCCATAACGGATAACGCATAACCCATAACGCATAACGCAAAGCCGATAACGCATGACGCATTACGCATAACCCATAAAGCATAACGCATAACGCATAACGCATAACGCATAACGCATAACGCATAACGCATAACGCATAACGCATAACGCATAACGCATAACGCATAACGCATAACGCATGACGCATAACCCATAACGCATAACACATAACGCAAAACGCATAACGCATAACGCATAATGCATTACGCATAATCCATAACGGATAACGCATAACCCATAACGCATGACGCATAACGCAAAGCCGATAACGCATAACGCATAATGCAAAAGTCATAACGCATAACGCACAATGCATAACGCATAATCCATAACGGATAACGCATAACCTATAACGCATAACCCATACCGCATTAACCATAACGCATAATACATAACGCATAATCCATACGGATAACGCATAACCCATAACGCATATCGCATAACGCATAACGCATAACGCATAACGCATAACGCATAACGCATAACGCATAACGCATAACGCATAACGCATAACGCATAACGCATAACGCATAACGCATAACGCATAACGCATAACGCATAACGCATAACGCATAACGCATAACGCATAACGCATAACGCATAACGCATAACGCATAACGCATAACGCATAACGCATAACGCATAACGCATAACGCATAACGCATAACGCATAACGCATAACGCATAACGCATAACGCATAACGCATAACGCATAACGCATAACGCATAACGCATAACGCATAATGCATTACGCATAATCCATAACGGATAACGCATAACCCATAACGCATGACGCATAACGCAAAGCCGATAACGCATAACGCATAACGCATAATGCAAAAGTCATAACGCATAACGCACAATGCATATCGCATAATCCATACCGGATAACGCATAACCTATAACGCATAACCCATAACGCATTAACCATAACGCATAATACATAACGCATAATCCATACGGATAACGCATAACCCATAACGCATAACGCATAACGCATAACGCATAACGCATAACGCATAACGCATAACGCATAACGCATAACGCATAACGCATAACGCATAACGCATAACGCATAACGCATAACGCATAACGCATAACGCATAACGCATAACGCATAACGCATAACGCATAACGCATAACGCATAACGCATAACGCATAACGCATAACGCATAACGCATAACGCATAACGCATAACGTATAACGCATAACGCATAACGGATAACGGATAACGCACAACGCATAACGCATAACGGATAACGGATAACGCACAACGCATAACCCATAACGCATTAAACATAACGCATAATACATAACGCATAATCCATAACGGATAACGCATAACCCATAACGCATAACGCAAAGCCGATAACGCATGACGCATTACGCATAACCCATAAAGCATAACGCATAACGCATAACGCATAACGCATAACGCATAACGCATAACGCATAACGCATAACGCATAACGCATAACGCATAACGCATAACGCATAACGCATAACACATAACGCATAACGCATAACGCATAACGCATAACGCATAACGCATAACGCATAACGCATAACGCATAACGCATAACGCATAACGCATAACGCATAACGCATAACGCATAACGCATAACGCATAACGCATAACGCATAACGCATAACGCATAACGCATAACGCATAACGCATAACGCATAACGCATAACGCATAACGCATAACGCATAACGCATAACGCATAACGCATAACGCATAACGCATAACGCATAACGCATAATGCATTACGCATAATCCATAACGGATAACGCATAACACATAACGCATGACGCATAACGCAAAGCCGATAACGCATAACGCATAACGCATAATGCAAAAGTCATAACGCATAACGCACAATGCATATCGCATAATCCATACCGGATAACGCATAACCTATAACGCATAACCCATAACGCATTAACCATAACGCATAATACATAACGCATAATCCATACGGATAACGCATAACCCATAACGCATAACGCATAACGCATAACGCATAACGCATAACGCATAACGCATAACACATAACGCATAACGCATAACGCATAACGCATAACGCATAACGCATAACGCATAACGCATAACGCATAACGCATAACGCATAACGCATAACGCATAACGCATTACGCATAACGTATAACGCATAACGCATAACGGATAACGGATAACGCACAACGCATAACGCATAACGGATAACGCACAACGCATAACCCATAACGCATTAAACATAACGCATAATACATAACGCATAATCCATAACGGATAACGCATAACCCATAACGCATAACGCAAAGCCGATAACGCATGACGCATTACGCATAACCCATAAAGCATAACGCATAACGCATAACGCATAACGCATAACGCATAACGCATAACGCATAACGCATAACGCATAACGCATAACGCATAACGCATAACGCATAACGCATAACGCATAACGCATAACGCATAACGCATAACGCATAACGCATAACGCATAACGCATAACGCATGACGCATAACCCATAACGCATAACACATAACGCAAAACGCATAACGCATAACGCATAATGCATTACGCATAATCCATAACGGATAACGCATAACCCATAACGCATGACGCATAACGCAAAGCCGATAACGCATAACGCATAATGCAAAAGTCATAACGCATAACGCACAATGCATAACGCATAATCCATAACGGATAACGCATAACCTATAACGCATAACCCATACCGCATTAACCATAACGCATAATACATAACGCATAATCCATACGGATAACGCATAACCCATAACGCATATCGCATAACGCATAACGTATAACGCATAACGCATAACGCATAACGCATAACGCATAACGCATAACGCATAACGCATAACGCATAACGCATAGCGCATAACGCATAACGCATAACGCATAACGCATAACGCATAACGCATAACGCATAACGCATAACGCATAACGCATAACGCATAACGCATAACGCATAACGCATAACGCATAACGCATAACGCATAACGCATGACGCATAACGCATAACGCATAACGCATAACGCATAACGCAAAACGCATAACGCATAACGCATAATGCATTACGCATAATCCATAACGGATAACGCATAACCCATAACGCATGACGCATAACGCAAAAGCCGATAACGCATAACGCATAACGCATAATGCAAAAGTCATAACGCATAACGCACAATGCATAACGCATAATCCATACCGGATAACGCATAACCTATAACGCATAACCCATAACGCATTAACCATAACGCATAATACATAACGCATAATCCATACGGATAACGCATAACCCATAACGCATAACGCATAACGCATAACGCATAACGCATAACGCATAATACATAACGCATAATCCATACGGATAACGCATAACCCATAACGCATAACGCATAACGCATAACGCATAACGCATAACGCATAACGCATAACGCATAACGCATAACGCATAACGCATAACGCATAACGCATAACGCATAACGCATAACGCATAACGCATAACGCATAACGCATAACGCATAACGCATAACGCATAACGCATAACGCATAACGCATAACGCATAACGCATAACGCATAACGCATAACGCATTACGCATAACGTATAACGCATAACGCATAACGGATAACGGATAACGCACAACGCATAACGCATAACGGATAACGGATAACGCACAACGCATAACCCATAACGCATTAAACATAACGCATAATACATAACGCATAATCCATAACGGATAACGCATAACCCATAACGCATAACGCAAAGCCGATAACGCATGACGCATTACGCATAACCCATAAAGCATAACGCATAACGCATAACGCATAACGCATAACGCATAACGCATAACGCATAACGCATAACGCATAACGCATAACGCATAACGCATAACGCATAACGCATAACGCATAACGCATAACGCATGACGCATAACCCATAACGCATAACACATAACGCAAAACGCATAACGCATAACGCATAATGCATTACGCATAATCCATAACGGATAACGCATAACCCATAACGCATGACGCATAACGCAAAGCCGATAACGCATAACGCATAATGCAAAAGTCATAACGCATAACGCACAATGCATAACGCATAATCCATAACGGATAACGCATAACCTATAACGCATAACCCATACCGCATTAACCATAACGCATAATACATAACGCATAATCCATACGGATAACGCATAACCCATAACGCATATCGCATAACGCATAACGCATAACGCATAACGCATAACGCATAACGCATAACGCATAACGCATAACGCATAACGCATAACGCATAACGCATAACGCATAACGCATAACGCATAACGCATAACGCATAACGCATAACGCATAACGCATAACGCATAACGCATAACGCATAACGCATAACGCATAACGCATAACGCATAACGCATAACGCATAACGCATAACGCATAACGCATAACGCATAACGCATAACGCATAACGCATAACGCATAACGCATAACGCATAACGCATAATGCATTACGCATAATCCATAACGGATAACGCATAACCCATAACGCATGACGCATAACGCAAAGCCGATAACGCATAACGCATAACGCATAATGCAAAAGTCATAACGCATAACGCACAATGCATATCGCATAATCCATACCGGATAACGCATAACCTATAACGCATAACCCATAACGCATTAACCATAACGCATAATACATAACGCATAATCCATACGGATAACGCATAACCCATAACGCATAACGCATAACGCATAACGCATAACGCATAACGCATAACGCATAACGCATAACGCATAACGCATAACGCATAACGCATAACGCATAACGCATAACGCATAACGCATAACGCATAACGCATAACGCATAACGCATAACGCATAACGCATAACGCATAACGCATAACGCATAACGCATAACGCATAACGCATAACGCATAACGCATAACGCATAACGCATAACGCATAACGCATAACGCATAACGCATAACGCATAACGCATAACGCATAACGCATAACGCATAACGCATAACGCATAACGCATAACGCATAACGCATAACGCATAACGCATAACGCATAACGCATAACGCATAACGCATAACGCATAACGCATAACGCATAACGCATAACGCATAACGCATAACGCATAACGCATAACGCATAACGCATAACGCATAACGCATAACGCATAATGCATTACGCATAATCCATAACGGATAACGCATAACACATAACGCATGACGCATAACGCAAAGCCGATAACGCATAACGCATAACGCATAATGCAAAAGTCATAACGCATAACGCACAATGCATATCGCATAATCCATACCGGATAACGCATAACCTATAACGCATAACCCATAACGCATTAACCATAACGCATAATACATAACGCATAATCCATACGGATAACGCATAACCCATAACGCATAACGCATAACGCATAACGCATAACGCATAACGCATAACGCATAACGCATAACGCATAACGCATAACGCATAACGCATAACGCATAACGCATAACGCATAACGCATAACGCATAACGCATAACGCATAACGCATAACGCATAACGCATAACGCATAACGCATTACGCATAACGTATAACGCATAACGCATAACGGATAACGGATAACGCACAACGCATAACGCATAACGGATAACGGATAACGCACAACGCATAACCCATAACGCATTAAACATAACGCATAATACATAACGCATAATCCATAACGGATAACGCATAACCCATAACGCATAACGCAAAGCCGATAACGCATGACGCATTACGCATAACCCATAAAGCATAACGCATAACGCATAACGCATAACGCATAACGCATAACGCATAACGCATAACGCATAACGCATAACGCATAACGCATAACGCATAACGCATAACGCATAACGCATAACGCATAACGCATAACGCATAACGCATAACGCATAACGCATAACGCATAACGCATAACGCATAACGCATAACGCATAACGCATAACGCATAACGCATAACGCATAACGCATAACGCATAACGCATAACGCATAACGCATAACGCATAACGCATAACGCATAACGCATAACGCATAACGCATAACGCATAACGCATAACGCATAACGCATAACGCATAACGCATAACGCATAACGCATAACGCATAACGCATAACGCATAACGCATAACGCATAACGCATAATGCATTACGCATAATCCATAACGGATAACGCATAACACATAACGCATGACGCATAACGCAAAGCCGATAACGCATAACGCATAACGCATAATGCAAAAGTCATAACGCATAACGCACAATGCATATCGCATAATCCATACCGGATAACGCATAACCTATAACGCATAACCCATAACGCATTAACCATAACGCATAATACATAACGCATAATCCATACGGATAACGCATAACCCATAACGCATAACGCATAACGCATAACGCATAACGCATAACGCATAACGCATAACGCATAACGCATAACGCATAACGCATAACGCATAACGCATAACGCATAACGCATAACGCATAACGCATAACGCATAACGCATAACGCATAACGCATAACGCATAACGCATTACGCATAACGTATAACGCATAACGCATAACGGATAACGGATAACGCACAACGCATAACGCATAACGGATAACGGATAACGCACAACGCATAACCCATAACGCATTAAACATAACGCATAATACATAACGCATAATCCATAACGGATAACGCATAACCCATAACGCATAACGCAAAGCCGATAACGCATGACGCATTACGCATAACCCATAAAGCATAACGCATAACGCATAACGCATAACGCATAACGCATAACGCATAACGCATAACGCATAACGCATAACGCATAACGCATAACGCATAACGCATAACGCATAACGCATAACGCATAACGCATAACGCATAACGCATAACGCATAACGCATAACGCATAACGCATAACGCATAACGCATAACGCATAACGCATAACGCATAACGCATAACGCATAACGCATAACGCATAACGCATAACGCATAACGCATAACGCATAACGCATAACGCATAACGCATAACGCATAACGCATAACGCATAACGCATAACGCATAACGCATAACGCATAACGCATAACGCATAACGCATAACGCATAACGCATAATGCATTACGCATAATCCATAACGGATAACGCATAACACATAACGCATGACGCATAACGCAAAGCCGATAACGCATAACGCATAACGCATAATGCAAAAGTCATAACGCATAACGCACAATGCATATCGCATAATCCATACCGGATAACGCATAACCTATAACGCATAACCCATAACGCATTAACCATAACGCATAATACATAACGCATAATCCATACGGATAACGCATAACCCATAACGCATAACGCATAACGCATAACGCATAACGCATAACGCATAACGCATAACGCATAACGCATAACGCATAACGCATAACGCATAACGCATAACGCATAACGCATAACGCATAACGCATAACGCATAACGCAAAACGCATAACGCATAACGCATAATGCATTACGCATAATCCATAACGGATAACGCATAACCCATAACGCATGACGCATAACGCAAAGCCGATAACGCATAACGCATAATGCAAAAGTCATAACGCATAACGCACAATGCATAACGCATAATCCATAACGGATAACGCATAACCTATAACGCATAACCCATACCGCATTAACCATAACGCATAATACATAACGCATAATCCATACGGATAACGCATAACCCATAACGCATATCGCATAACGCATAACGTATAACGCATAACGCATAACGCATAACGCATAACGCATAACGCATAACGCATAACGCATAACGCATAACGCATAACGCATAGCGCATAACGCATAACGCATAACGCATAACGCATAACGCATAACGCATAACGCATAACGCATAACGCATAACGCATAACGCATAACGCATAACGCATAACGCATAACGCATAACGCATAACGCATAACGCATAACGCATAACGCATAACGCATAACGCATAACGCATAACGCATAACGCATAACGCATAACGCATAACGCATAACGCATAACGCATAACGCATAACGCATAACGCATAACGCATAACGCATAACGCATAACGCATAACGCATAACGCATAACGCATAACGCATAACGCATAACGCATAACGCATAACGCATAACGCATAACGCATAACGCATAACGCATAACGCATAACGCATGACGCATAACGCATAACGCATAACGCATAACGCATAACGCAAAACGCATAACGCATAACGCATAATGCATTACGCATAATCCATAACGGATAACGCATAACCCATAACGCATGACGCATAACGCAAAAGCCGATAACGCATAACGCATAACGCATAATGCAAAAGTCATAACGCATAACGCACAATGCATAACGCATAATCCATACCGGATAACGCATAACCTATAACGCATAACCCATAACGCATTAACCATAACGCATAATACATAACGCATAATCCATACGGATAACGCATAACCCATAACGCATAACGCATAACGCATAACGCATAACGCATAATACATAACGCATAATCCATACGGATAACGCATAACCCATAACGCATAACGCATAACGCATAACGCATAACGCATAACGCATAACGCATAACGCATAACGCATAACGCATAACGCATAACGCATAACGCATAACGCATAACGCATAACGCATAACGCATAACGCATAACGCATAACGCATAACGCATAACGCATAACGCATAACGCATAACGCATAACGCATAACGCATAACGCATAACGCATTACGCATAACGTATAACGCATAACGCATAACGGATAACGGATAACGCACAACGCATAACGCATAACGGATAACGGATAACGCACAACGCATAACCCATAACGCATTAAACATAACGCATAATACATAACGCATAATCCATAACGGATAACGCATAACCCATAACGCATAACGCAAAGCCGATAACGCATGACGCATTACGCATAACCCATAAAGCATAACGCATAACGCATAACGCATAACGCATAACGCATAACGCATAACGCATAACGCATAACGCATAACGCATAACGCATAACGCATAACGCATAACGCATAACGCATAACGCATAACGCATGACGCATAACCCATAACGCATAACACATAACGCAAAACGCATAACGCATAACGCATAATGCATTACGCATAATCCATAACGGATAACGCATAACCCATAACGCATGACGCATAACGCAAAGCCGATAACGCATAACGCATAATGCAAAAGTCATAACGCATAACGCACAATGCATAACGCATAATCCATAACGGATAACGCATAACCTATAACGCATAACCCATACCGCATTAACCATAACGCATAATACATAACGCATAATCCATACGGATAACGCATAACCCATAACGCATATCGCATAACGCATAACGCATAACGCATAACGCATAACGCATAACGCATAACGCATAACGCATAACGCATAACGCATAACGCATAACGCATAACGCATAACGCATAACGCATAACGCATAACGCATAACGCATAACGCATAACGCATAACGCATAACGCATAACGCATAACGCATAACGCATAACGCATAACGCATAACGCATAACGCATAACGCATAACGCATAACGCATAACGCATAACGCATAACGCATAACGCATAACGCATAACGCATAACGCATAACGCATAACGCATAACGCATAATGCATTACGCATAATCCATAACGGATAACGCATAACCCATAACGCATGACGCATAACGCAAAGCCGATAACGCATAACGCATAACGCATAATGCAAAAGTCATAACGCATAACGCACAATGCATATCGCATAATCCATACCGGATAACGCATAACCTATAACGCATAACCCATAACGCATTAACCATAACGCATAATACATAACGCATAATCCATACGGATAACGCATAACCCATAACGCATAACGCATAACGCATAACGCATAACGCATAACGCATAACGCATAACGCATAACGCATAACGCATAACGCATAACGCATAACGCATAACGCATAACGCATAACGCATAACGCATAACGCATAACGCATAACGCATAACGCATAACGCATAACGCATAACGCATAACGCATAACGCATAACGCATAACGCATAACGCATAACGCATAACGCATAACGCATAACGCATAACGCATAACGCATAACGCATAACGCATAACGCATAACGCATAACGCATAACGCATAACGCATAACGCATAACGCATAACGCATAACGCATAACGCATAACGCATAACGCATAACGCATAACGCATAACGCATAACGCATAACGCATAACGCATAACGCATAACGCATAATGCATTACGCATAATCCATAACGGATAACGCATAACACATAACGCATGACGCATAACGCAAAGCCGATAACGCATAACGCATAACGCATAATGCAAAAGTCATAACGCATAACGCACAATGCATATCGCATAATCCATACCGGATAACGCATAACCTATAACGCATAACCCATAACGCATTAACCATAACGCATAATACATAACGCATAATCCATACGGATAACGCATAACCCATAACGCATAACGCATAACGCATAACGCATAACGCATAACGCATAACGCATAACGCATAACGCATAACGCATAACGCATAACGCATAACGCATAACGCATAACGCATAACGCATAACGCATAACGCATAACGCATAACGCATAACGCATTACGCATAACGTATAACGCATAACGCATAACGGATAACGGATAACGCACAACGCATAACGCATAACGGATAACGGATAACGCACAACGCATAACCCATAACGCATTAAACATAACGCATAATACATAACGCATAATCCATAACGGATAACGCATAACCCATAACGCATAACGCAAAGCCGATAACGCATGACGCATTACGCATAACCCATAAAGCATAACGCATAACGCATAACGCATAACGCATAACGCATAACGCATAACGCATAACGCATAACGCATAACGCATAACGCATAACGCATAACGCATAACGCATAACGCATAACGCATAACGCATAACGCATAACGCATAACGCATAACGCATAACGCATAACGCATAACGCATAACGCATAACGCATAACGCATAACGCATAACGCATAACGCATAACGCATAACGCATAACGCATAACGCATAACGCATAACGCATAACGCATAACGCATAACGCATAACGCATAACGCATAACGCATAACGCATAACGCATAACGCATAACGCATAACGCATAACGCATAACGCATAACGCATAACGCATAACGCATAACGCATAACGCATAACGCATAATGCATTACGCATAATCCATAACGGATAACGCATAACACATAACGCATGACGCATAACGCAAAGCCGATAACGCATAACGCATAACGCATAATGCAAAAGTCATAACGCATAACGCACAATGCATATCGCATAATCCATACCGGATAACGCATAACCTATAACGCATAACCCATAACGCATTAACCATAACGCATAATACATAACGCATAATCCATACGGATAACGCATAACCCATAACGCATAACGCATAACGCATAACGCATAACGCATAACGCATAACGCATAACGCATAACGCATAACGCATAACGCATAACGCATAACGCATAACGCATAACGCATAACGCATAACGCATAACGCATAACGCATAACGCATAACGCATAACGCATAACGCATAACGCATAACGCATTACGCATAACGTATAACGCATAACGCATAACGGATAACGGATAACGCACAACGCATAACGCATAACGGATAACGGATAACGCACAACGCATAACCCATAACGCATTAAACATAACGCATAATACATAACGCATAATCCATAACGGATAACGCATAACCCATAACGCATAACGCAAAGCCGATAACGCATGACGCATTACGCATAACCCATAAAGCATAACGCATAACGCATAACGCATAACGCATAACGCATAACGCATAACGCATAACGCATAACGCATAACGCATAACGCATAACGCATAACGCATAACGCATAACGCATAACGCATAACGCATAACGCATAACGCATAACGCATAACGCATAACGCATAACGCATGACGCATAACCCATAACGCATAACACATAACGCAAAACGCATAACGCATAACGCATAATGCATTACGCATAATCCATAACGGATAACGCATAACCCATAACGCATGACGCATAACGCAAAGCCGATAACGCATAACGCATAATGCAAAAGTCATAACGCATAACGCACAATGCATAACGCATAATCCATAACGGATAACGCATAACCTATAACGCATAACCCATACCGCATTAACCATAACGCATAATACATAACGCATAATCCATACGGATAACGCATAACCCATAACGCATATCGCATAACGCATAACGTATAACGCATAACGCATAACGCATAACGCATAACGCATAACGCATAACGCATAACGCATAACGCATAACGCATAACGCATAACGCATAACGCATAACGCATAACGCATAACGCATAACGCATAACGCATAACGCATAACGCATAACGCATAACGCATAACGCATAACGCATAACGCATAACGCATAACGCATAACGCATAACGCATAACGCATAACGCATAACGCATAACGCATAACGCATAACGCATAACGCATAACGCATAACGCATAACGCATAACGCATAACGCATAACGCATAACGCATAACGCATAACGCATAACGCATAACGCATAACGCATAACGCATAACGCATAACGCATAACGCATAACGCATAACGCATAACGCATAACGCATAACGCATAACGCATAACGCATAACGCATAACGCATAACGCATAACGCATAACGCATAACGCATAACGCATAACGCATAACGCATAACGCATAACGCATAACGCATAACGCATAACGCATAACGCATAACGCATAACGCATAACGCATAACGCATAACGCATAACGCATAACGCATAACGCATAACGCATAACGCATAACGCATAGCGCATAACGCATAACGCATAACGCATAACGCATAACGCATAACGCATAACGCATAACGCATAACGCATAACGCATAACGCATAACGCATAACGCATAACGCATAACGCATAACGCATAACGCATAACGCATAACGCATAACGCATAACGCATAACGCATAACGCATAACGCATAACGCATAACGCATAACGCATAACGCATAACGCATAACGCATAACGCATAACGCATAACGCATAACGCATAACGCATAACGCATAACGCATAACGCATAACGCATAACGCATAACGCATAACGCATAACGCATAACGCATAACGCATAACGCATAACGCATAACGCATAACGCATAACGAATAACGCATAACGCATAACGCATAACGCATAACGCATAACGCATAACGCATAACGCATAACGCATAACGCATAACGCATAAAGCATAACGCATAACGCATAACGCATAAAGCATAACGCATAACGCATAACGCATAACGCATAACGCATAACGCATAACGCATAACGCATAACGCATAACGCATAACGCATAACCCATAACGCATAACGCAAAGCCGATAACGCATAACGCATAACGCATAACGGATAACGCACAACGCATAACCCATAACGCATTAACCATAACGCATAATACATAACGGATAATCCATAACGGATAACGCATAACCCATAACGCATAACGCAAAGCCGATAACGCATAACGCATTACGCATAACCCATAAAGCATAACGAATAACGCATAACGCAAAACGCATAACGCATATCGCATAACGCATAATGCATAACGCATAACGTATAACGCATAACGCATAACGGATAACGGATAACGCATAACCCATAACGCATTAACCATAACGCATAATACATAACGCATAATCCATAACGGATAACGCATAACCCATAACGCATAACGCAAAGCCGATAACGCATAACGCATTACGCATAACCCATAAAGCATAACGCATAACGCATAACGCATAACGCAAAACGCATAACGCATATCGCATAACGCATAACGCATAACGCATAACGCATAACGTATAACGCATAACGCATAACGCATAACGCATAACACATAACGCAAAACGCATAACGCATAACGCATAATGCATTACGCATAATCCATAACGGATAACGCATAACCCATAACGCATGACGCATAACGCAAAGCCGATAACGCATAACGCATAACGCATAATGCAAAAGTCATAACGCATAACGCATAACGCATAATGCAAAAGTCATAACGCATAACGCACAATGCATAACGCATAATCCATACGGATAACGCATAACCCATAACGCATAACGCATAACGCATAACGCATAACGCATAACGCATAACGCATAACGCATAACGCATAACGCATAACGCATAACGCATAACGCATAACGCATAACGCATAACGCATAACGCATAACGCATAACGCATAACGCATAACGCATAACGCATAACGCATAACGCATAACGCATAACGCATAACGCATAACGCATAACGCATAACGCATAACGCATAACGCATAACCCATAACGCATAACGCAAAGCCGATAACGCATGACGCATTACGCATAACCCATAAAGCATAACGCATAACGCATAACGCATAACGCATAACGCATAACGCATAACGCATAACGCATAACGCATAACGCATAACGCATAACGCATAACGCATAACGCATAACGCATAACGCATAACGCATAACGCATAACGCATAACGCATAACGCATAACGCATAACGCATAACGCATAACGCATAACGCATAACGCATAACGCATAACGCATAACGCATAACGCATAACGCATAACGCATAACGCATAACGCATAACGCATAACGCATAACGCATAACGCATAACGCATAACGCATAACGCATAACGCATAACGCATAACGCATAACGCATAACGCATAACGCATAACGCATAACGCATAACGCATAACGCATAACGCATAACGCATAACGCATAACGCATAACGCATAACGCATAACCCATAACGCATTAACCATAACGCATAATACATAACGGATAATCCATAACGGATAACGCATAACCCATAACGCATAACGCAAAGCCGATAACGCATAACGCATTACGCATAACCCATAAAGCATAACGAATAACGCATAACGCATATCGCATAACGCATAATGCATAACGCATAACGTATAACGCATAACGCATAACGGATAACGGATAACGCATAACCCATAACGCATTAACCATAACGCATAATACATAACGCATAATCCATAACGGATAACGCATAACCCATAACGCATAACGCAAAGCCGATAACGCATAACGCATTACGCATAACCCATAAAGCATAACGCATAACGCATAACGCATAACGCAAAACGCATAACGCATATCGCATAACGCATAACGCATAACGCATAACGTATAACGCATAACGCATAACGCATAACGCATAACACATAACGCAAAACGCATAACGCATAACGCATAATGCATTACGCATAATCCATAACGGATAACGCATAACCCATAACGCATGACGCATAACGCAAAGCCGATAACGCATAACGCATAACGCATAATGCAAAAGTCATAACGCATAACGCATAATGCAAAAGTCATAACGCATAACGCACAATGCATAACGCATAATCCATAACGGATAACGCATAACCTATAACGCATAACCCATACCGCATTAACCATAACGCATAATACATAACGCATAATCCATACGGATAACGCATAACCCATAACGCATAACGCATAACGCATAACGCATAACGCATAACGAATAACGCATAACGCATAACGCATAACGCATAACGCATAACGCATAACGCATAACGCATAACGCATAACGCATAACGCATAACGCATAACGCATAACGCATAACGCATAACGCATAACGCATAACGCATAACGCATAACGCATAACGCATAACGCATGACGCATAACGCATAACGCATAACGCATAACGCATAACGCATAACGCATAACGCATAACGCATAACGCATAACGCATAACGCATAACGCATAACGCATAACGCATAACGCATAACGAATAACGCATAACGCATAACGCATAACGCATAACGCATAACGCATAACGCATAACGCATAACGCATAACGCATAACGCATAACGCATAAAGCATAACGCATAACGCATAACGCATAACGCATAACGCATAACGCATAACGCATAACGCATAACGCATAACGCATAACGCATAACGCATAACCCATAACGCATAACGCAAAGCCGATAACGCATAACGCATAACGCATAACGCATAACGCATAACGCATAACGCATAACGCATAACGCATAACGCATAACGCATAACGCATAACGCATAACGCATAACGCATAACGCATAACGCATAACGCATAACGCATAACGCATAACGCATAACCCATAACGCATAACGCAAAGCCGATAACGCATGACGCATTACGCATAACCCATAAAGCATAACGCATAACGCATAACGCATAACGCATAACGCATAACGCATAACGCATAACGCATAACGCATAACGCATAACGCATAACGCATAACGCATAACGCATAACGCATAACGCATAACGCATAACGCATAACGCATAACGCATAACGCATAACGCATAACGCATAACGCATAACGCATAACGCATAACGCATAACGCATAACGCATAACGCATAACGCATAACGCATAACGCATAACGCATAACGCATAACGCATAACGCATAACGCATAACGCATAACGCATAACGCATAACGCATAACGCATAACGCATAACGCATAACGCATAACGCATAACGCATAACGCATAACGCATAACGCATAACGCATAACGCATAACGCAAAACGCATAACGCATAACGCATAATGCATTACGCATAATCCATAACGGATAACGCATAACCCATAACGCATGACGCATAACGCAAAGCCGATAACGCATAACGCATAACGCATAACGCATAACGCATAACGCATAACGCATAACGCATAACGCATAACGCATAACGCATAACGCATAACGCATAACGCATAACGCATAACGCATAACGCATAACGCATAACGCATAACGCATAACGCATAACCCATAACGCATAACGCAAAGCCGATAACGCATGACGCATTACGCATAACCCATAAAGCATAACGCATAACGCATAACGCATAACGCATAACGCATAACGCATAACGCATAACGCATAACGCATAACGCATAACGCATAACGCATAACGCATAACGCATAACGCATAACGCATAACGCATAACGCATAACGCATAACGCATAACGCATAACGCATAACGCATAACGCATAACGCATAACGCATAACGCATAACGCATAACGCATAACGCATAACGCATAACGCATAACGCATAACGCATAACGCATAACGCATAACGCATAACGCATAACGCATAACGCATAACGCATAACGCATAACGCATAACGCATAACGCATAACGCATAACGCATAACGCATAACGCATAACGCATAACGCATAACGCATAACGCATAACGCATAACGCATAACGCATAACGCATAACGCATAACGCATAACGCATAACGCATAACGCATAACGCATAACGCATAACGCATAACGCATAACGCATTACCCATAACGCATAACGCAAAGCCGATAACGCATAACGCATAACGCATAACGGATAACGCACAACGCATAACCCATAACGCATTAACCATAACGCATAATACATAACGGATAATCCATAACGGATAACGCATAACCCATAACGCATAACGCAAAGCCGATAACGCATAACGCATTACGCATAACCCATAAAGCATAACGAATAACGCATAACGCAAAACGCATAACGCATATCGCATAACGCATAATGCAAAACGCATAACGTATAACGCATAACGCATAACGGATAACGGATAACGCATAACCCATAACGCATTAACCATAACGCATAATACATAACGCATAATCCATAACGGATAACGCATAACCCATAACGCATAACGCAAAGCCGATAACGCATAACGCATTACGCATAATCCATAAAGCATAACGCATAACGCATAACGCATAACGCAAAACGCATAACGCATATCGCATAACGCATAACGCATAATGCATAACGTATAACGCATAACGCATAACGGATAACGGATAACGCACAACGCATAACGCATAACGGATAACGGATAACGCACAACGCATAACCCATAACGCATTAAACATAACGCATAATACATAACGCATAATCCATAACGCATAACGCATAACGCATAACGCATAACGCATAACGCATAACGCATAACGCATAACGCATAACGCATAACGCATAACGCATAACGCATAACGCATAACGCATAACGCATAACGCATAACGCATAACGCATAACGCATAACGCATAACGCATAACGCATAACGCATAACGCATAACGCATAACGCATAACGCATAACGCATAACGCATAACGCATAACGCATAACGCATAACGCATAACGCATAACGCATAACGCATAACGCATAACGCATAACGCATAACGCATAACGCATAACGCATAACGCATAACGCATAACGCATAACGCATAACGCATAACGCATAACGCATAACGCATAACGCATAACGCATAACGCATAACGCATAACGCATAACGCATAACGCATAACGCATAACGCATAACGCATAACGCATAACGCATAACGCATAACGCATAACGCATAACGCATAACGCATAACGCATAGCGCATAACGCATAACGCATAACGCATAACGCATAACGCATAACGCATAACGCATAACGCATAACGCATAACGCATAACGCATAACGCATAACGCATAACGCATAACGCATAACGCATAACGCATAACGCATAACGCATAACGCATAACGCATAACGCATAACGCATAACGCATAACGCATAACGCATAACGCATAACGCATAACGCATAACGCATAACGCATAACGCATAACGCATAACGCATAACGCATAACGCATAACGCATAACGCATAACGCATAACGCATAACGCATAACGCATAACGCATAACGCATAACGCATAACGCATAACGCATAACGCATAACGCATAACGCATAACGCATAACGCATAACGCATAACGAATAACGCATAACGCATAACGCATAACGCATAACGCATAACGCATAACGCATAACGCATAACGCATAACGCATAAAGCATAACGCATAACGCATAACGCATAACGCATAACGCATAACGCATAACGCATAACGCATAACGCATAACGCATAACGCATAACGCATAACGCATAACGCATAACGCATAACGCATAACGCATAACGCATAACGCATAACCCATAACGCATAACGCAAAGCCGATAACGCATAACGCATAACGCATAACGGATAACGGATAACGCATAACCCATAACGCATTAACCATAACGCATAATACATAACGCATAATCCATAACGGATAACGCATAACCCATAACGCATAACGCAAAGCCGATAACGCATAACGCATTACGCATAATCCATAAAGCATAACGCATAACGCATAACGCATAACGCAAAACGCATAACGCATATCGCATAACGCATAACGCATAACGCATAACGCATAACGCATAACGCATAACGCATAACGCATAACGCATAACGCATAACGCATAACGCATAACGCATAACCCATAACGCATAACGCAAAGCCGATAACGCATGACGCATTACGCATAACCCATAAAGCATAACGCATAACGCATAACGCATAACGCATAACGCATAACGCATAACGCATAACGCATAGCGCATAACGCATAACGCATAACGCATAACGCATAACGCATAACGCATAACGCATAACGCATAACGCATAACGCATAACGCATAACGCATAACGCATAACGCATAACGCATAACGCATAACGCATTACGCATAACGTATAACGCATAACGCATAACGGATAACGGATAACGCACAACGCATAACGCATAACGGATAACGGATAACGCACAACGCATAACCCATAACGCATTAAACATAACGCATAATACATAACGCATAATCCATAACGGATAACGCATAACCCATAACGCATAACGCAAAGCCGATAACGCATGACGCATTACGCATAACCCATAAAGCATAACGCATAACGCATAACGCATAACGCATAACGCATAACGCATAACGCATAACGCATAACGCATAACGCATAACGCATAACGCATAACGCATAACGCATAACGCATAACGCATAACGCATAACGCATAACGCATAACGCATAACGCATGACGCATAACCCATAACGCATAACACATAACGCAAAACGCATAACGCATAACGCATAATGCATTACGCATAATCCATAACGGATAACGCATAACCCATAACGCATGACGCATAACGCAAAGCCGATAACGCATAACGCATAATGCAAAAGTCATAACGCATAACGCACAATGCATAACGCATAATCCATAACGGATAACGCATAACCTATAACGCATAACCCATACCGCATTAACCATAACGCATAATACATAACGCATAATCCATACGGATAACGCATAACCCATAACGCATATCGCATAACGCATAACGCATAACGCATAACGCATAACGCATAACGCATAACGCATAACGCATAACGCATAACGCATAACGCATAACGCATAACGCATAACGCATAACGCATAACGCATAACGCATAACGCATAACGCATAACGCATAACGCATAACGCATAACGCATAACGCATAACGCATAACGCATAACGCATAACGCATAACGCATAACGCATAACGCATAACGCATAACGCATAACGCATAACGCATAACGCATAACGCATAACGCATAACGCATAACGCATAACGCATAACGCATAACGCATAACGCATAACGCATAACGCATAACGCATAACGCATAACGCATAACGCATAACGCATAACGCATAACGCATAACGCATAACGCATAACGCATAACGCATAACGCATAACGCATAACGCATAACGCATAACGCATAACGCATAACGCATAACGCATAACGCATAACGCATAACGCATAACGCATAACGCATAACGCATAACGAATAACGCATAACGCATAACGCATAACGCATAACGCATAACGCATAACGCATAACGCATAACGCATAAAGCATAACGCATAACGCATAACGCATAACGCATAACGCATAACGCATAACGCATAACGCATAACGCATAACGCATAACGCATAACGCATAACGCATAACGCATAACGCATAACGCATAACGCATAACGCATAACGCATAACCCATAACGCATAACGCAAAGCCGATAACGCATAACGCATAACGCATAACGGATAACGGATAACGCATAACCCATAACGCATTAACCATAACGCATAATACATAACGCATAATCCATAACGGATAACGCATAACCCATAACGCATAACGCAAAGCCGATAACGCATAACGCATTACGCATAATCCATAAAGCATAACGCATAACGCATAACGCATAACGCAAAACGCATAACGCATATCGCATAACGCATAACGCATAACGCATAACGCATAACGCATAACGCATAACGCATAACGCATAACGCATAACGCATAACGCATAACGCATAACGCATAACCCATAACGCATAACGCAAAGCCGATAACGCATGACGCATTACGCATAACCCATAAAGCATAACGCATAACGCATAACGCATAACGCATAACGCATAACGCATAACGCATAACGCATAGCGCATAACGCATAACGCATAACGCATAACGCATAACGCATAACGCATAACGCATAACGCATAACGCATAACGCATAACGCATAACGCATAACGCATAACGCATAACGCATAACGCATAACGCATTACGCATAACGTATAACGCATAACGCATAACGGATAACGGATAACGCACAACGCATAACGCATAACGGATAACGGATAACGCACAACGCATAACCCATAACGCATTAAACATAACGCATAATACATAACGCATAATCCATAACGGATAACGCATAACCCATAACGCATAACGCAAAGCCGATAACGCATGACGCATTACGCATAACCCATAAAGCATAACGCATAACGCATAACGCATAACGCATAACGCATAACGCATAACGCATAACGCATAACGCATAACGCATAACGCATAACGCATAACGCATAACGCATAACGCATAACGCATAACGCATAACGCATAACGCATAACGCATAACGCATAACGCATGACGCATAACCCATAACGCATAACACATAACGCAAAACGCATAACGCATAACGCATAATGCATTACGCATAATCCATAACGGATAACGCATAACCCATAACGCATGACGCATAACGCAAAGCCGATAACGCATAACGCATAATGCAAAAGTCATAACGCATAACGCACAATGCATAACGCATAATCCATAACGGATAACGCATAACCTATAACGCATAACCCATACCGCATTAACCATAACGCATAATACATAACGCATAATCCATACGGATAACGCATAACCCATAACGCATATCGCATAACGCATAACGCATAACGCATAACGCATAACGCATAACGCATAACGCATAACGCATAACGCATAACGCATAACGCATAACGCATAACGCATAACGCATAACGCATAACGCATAACGCATAACGCATAACGCATAACGCATAACGCATAACGCATAACGCATAACGCATAACGCATAACGCATAACGCATAACGCATAACGCATAACGCATAACGCATAACGCATAACGCATAACGCATAACGCATAACGCATAACGCATAACGCATAACGCATAACGCATAACGCATAACGCATAACGCATAACGCATAACGCATAACGCATAACGCATAACGCATAACGCATAACGCATTACCCATAACGCATAACGCAAAGCCGATAACGCATAACGCATAACGCATAACGGATAACGCACAACGCATAACCCATAACGCATTAACCATAACGCATAATACATAACGGATAATCCATAACGGATAACGCATAACCCATAACGCATAACGCAAAGCCGATAACGCATAACGCATTACGCATAACGCATTACGCATAACCCATAAAGCATAACGAATAACGCATAACGCAAAACGCATAACGCATATCGCATAACGCATAATGCAAAACGCATAACGTATAACGCATAACGCATAACGCATAACGCATAACGCATAACACATAACGCAAAACGCATAACGCATAACGCATAATGCATTACGCATAATCCATAACGGATAACGCATAACCCATAACGCATGACGCATAACGCAAAGCCGATAACGCATAACGCATAACGCATAATGCAAAAGTCATAACGCATAACGCACAATGCATAACGCATAATCCATAACGGATAACGCATAACCTATAACGCATAACCCATACCGCATTAACCATAACGCATAATACATAACGCATAATCCATACGGATAACGCATAACCCATAACGCATAACGCATAACGCATAACGCATAACGCATAACGCATAACGCATAACGCATAACGCATAACGCATAACGCATAACGCATAACGCATAACGCATAACGCATAACGCATAACGCATAACGCATAACGCATAACGCATAACGCATAACGCATGACGCATAACGCATGACGCATAACGCATAACGCATAACGCATAACGCATAACGCATAACGCATAACGCATAACGCATAACGCATAACGCATAACGCATAACGCATAACGCATAACGCATAACGCATAACGCATAACGCATAACGCATAACGCATAACGCATAACGCATAACGCATAACGCATAACGCATAACGCATAACGCATAACGCATAACGCATAACGCATAACGCATAACGCATAACGCATAACGCATAACGCATAACGCATAACGCATAACGCATAACGCATAACGCATAACGCATAACGCATAACGCATAACGCATAGCGCATAACGCATAACGCATAACGCATAACGCATAACGCATAACGCATAACGCATAACGCATAACGCATAACGCATAACGCATAACGCATAACGCATAACGCATAACGCATAACGCATAACGCATAACGCATAACGCATAACGCATAACGCATAACGCATAACGCATAACGCATAACGCATAACGCATAACGCATAACGCATAACGCATAACGCATAACGCATAACGCATAACGCATAACGCATAACGCATAACGCATAACGCATAACGCATAACGCATAACGCATAACGCATAACGCATAACGCATAACGCATAACGCATAACGCATAACGCATAACGCATAACGCATAACGCATAACGCATAACGCATAACGCATAACGCATAACGCATAACGCATAACGCATAACGCATAACGCATAACGCATAACGCATAACGCATAACGAATAACGCATAACGCATAACGCATAACGCATAACGCATAACGCATAACGCATAACGCATAACGCATAACGCATAACGCATAACGCATAAAGCATAACGCATAACGCATAACGCATAACGCATAACGCATAACGCATAACGCATAACGCATAACGCATAACGCATAACGCATAACGCATAACCCATAACGCATAACGCAAAGCCGATAACGCATAACGCATAACGCATAACGGATAACGCACAACGCATAACCCATAACGCATTAACCATAACGCATAATACATAACGGATAATCCATAACGGATAACGCATAACCCATAACGCATAACGCAAAGCCGATAACGCATAACGCATTACGCATAACCCATAAAGCATAACGAATAACGCATAACGCAAAACGCATAACGCATATCGCATAACGCATAATGCATAACGCATAACGTATAACGCATAACGCATAACGGATAACGGATAACGCATAACCCATAACGCATTAACCATAACGCATAATACATAACGCATAATCCATAACGGATAACGCATAACCCATAACGCATAACGCAAAGCCGATAACGCATAACGCATTACGCATAACCCATAAAGCATAACGCATAACGCATAACGCATAACGCAAAACGCATAACGCATATCGCATAACGCATAACGCATAACGCATAACGTATAACGCATAACGCATAACGCATAACGCATAACACATAACGCAAAACGCATAACGCATAACGCATAATGCATTACGCATAATCCATAACGGATAACGCATAACCCATAACGCATGACGCATAACGCAAAGCCGATAACGCATAACGCATAACGCATAATGCAAAAGTCATAACGCATAACGCACAATGCATAACGCATAATCCATAACGGATAACGCATAACCTATAACGCATAACCCATACCGCATTAACCATAACGCATAATACATAACGCATAATCCATACGGATAACGCATAACCCATAACGCATAACGCATAACGCATAACGCATAACGCATAACGCATAACGCATAACGCATAACGCATAACGCATAACGCATAACGCATAACGCATAACGCATAACGCATAACGCATAACGCATAACGCATAACGCATAACGCATAACGCATAACGCATAACGCATAACGCATAACGCATAACGCATAACGCATAACGCATAACGCATAACGCATAACGCATAACGCATAACGCATAACGCATAACGCATAACGCATAACGCATAACGCATAACGCATAACGCATAACGCATAAGCATAACGCATAACGCATAACGCATAACGCATAACGCATAACGCATAACGCATAACGCATAACGCATAACGCATAACGCATAACGCATAACGCATAACGCATAACGCATAACCCATAACGCATAACGCAAAGCCGATAACGCATGACGCATTACGCATAACCCATAAAGCATAACGCATAACGCATAACGCATAACGCATAACGCATAACGCATAACGCATAACGCATAGCGCATAACGCATAACGCATAACGCATAACGCATAACGCATAACGCATAACGCATAACGCATAACGCATAACGCATAACGCATAACGCATAACGCATAACGCATAACGCATAACGCATAACGCATTACGCATAACGTATAACGCATAACGCATAACGGATAACGGATAACGCACAACGCATAACGCATAACGGATAACGGATAACGCACAACGCATAACCCATAACGCATTAAACATAACGCATAATACATAACGCATAATCCATAACGGATAACGCATAACCCATAACGCATAACGCAAAGCCGATAACGCATGACGCATTACGCATAACCCATAAAGCATAACGCATAACGCATAACGCATAACGCATAACGCATAACGCATAACGCATAACGCATAACGCATAACGCATAACGCATAACGCATAACGCATAACGCATAACGCATAACGCATAACGCATAACGCATAACGCATAACGCATGACGCATAACCCATAACGCATAACACATAACGCAAAACGCATAACGCATAACGCATAATGCATTACGCATAATCCATAACGGATAACGCATAACCCATAACGCATGACGCATAACGCAAAGCCGATAACGCATAACGCATAATGCAAAAGTCATAACGCATAACGCACAATGCATAACGCATAATCCATAACGGATAACGCATAACCTATAACGCATAACCCATACCGCATTAACCATAACGCATAATACATAACGCATAATCCATACGGATAACGCATAACCCATAACGCATATCGCATAACGCATAACGCATAACGCATAACGCATAACGCATAACGCATAACGCATAACGCATAACGCATAACGCATAACGCATAACGCATAACGCATAACGCATAACGCATAACGCATAACGCATAACGCATAACGCATAACGCATAACGCATAACGCATAACGCATAACGCATAACGCATAACGCATAACGCATAACGCATAACGCATAACGCATAACGCATAACGCATAACGCATAACGCATAACGCATAACGCATAACGCATAACGCATAACGCATAACGCATAACGCATAACGCATAACGCATAACGCATAACGCATAACGCATAACGCATAACGCATAACGCATAACGCATAACGCATTACCCATAACGCATAACGCAAAGCCGATAACGCATAACGCATAACGCATAACGGATAACGCACAACGCATAACCCATAACGCATTAACCATAACGCATAATACATAACGGATAATCCATAACGGATAACGCATAACCCATAACGCATAACGCAAAGCCGATAACGCATAACGCATTACGCATAACCCATAAAGCATAACGAATAACGCATAACGCAAAACGCATAACGCATATCGCATAACGCATAATGCAAAACGCATAACGTATAACGCATAACGCATAACGGATAACGGATAACGCATAACCCATAACGCATTAACCATAACGCATAATACATAACGCATAATCCATAACGGATAACGCATAACCCATAACGCATAACGCAAAGCCGATAACGCATAACGCATTACGCATAATCCATAAAGCATAACGCATAACGCATAACGCATAACGCAAAACGCATAACGCATATCGCATAACGCATAACGCATAACGCATAACGCATAACGCATAACGCATAACGCATAACGCATAACGCATAACGCATAACGCATAACGCATGACGCATAACCCATAACGCATAACCCATAACGCATAACACATAACGCAAAACGCATAACGCATAACGCATAATGCATTACGCATAATCCATAACGGATAACGCATAACCCATAACGCATGACGCATAACGCAAAGCCGATAACGCATAACGCATAACGCATAATGCAAAAGTCATAACGCATAACGCACAATGCATAACGCATAATCCATAACGGATAACGCATAACCTATAACGCATAACCCATACCGCATTAACCATAACGCATAATACATAACGCATAATCCATACGGATAACGCATAACCCATAACGCATAACGCATAACGCATAACGCATAACGCATAACGCATAACGCATAACGCATAACGCATAACGCATAACGCATAACGCATAACGCATAACGCATAACGCATAACGCATAACGCATAACGCATAACGCATAACGCATAACGCATAACGCATAACGCATAACGCATAACGCATAACGCATAACGCATAACGCATAACGCATAACGCATAACGCATAACGCATAACGCATAACGCATAACGCATAACGCATAACGCATAACGCATAACGCATAACGCATAACGCATAACGCATAACGCATAACGCATAACGCATAACGCATAACGCATAACGCATAACGCATAACGCATAACGCATAACGCATAACGCATAACGCATAACGCATAACGCATAACGCATAACGCATAACGCATAACGCATAACGCATAACGCATAACGCATAACGCATAACGCATAACGCATAACGCATAACGCATAACGCATAACGCATAACGCATAACGCATAATGCATTACGCATAATCCATAACGGATAACGCATAACCCATAACGCATGACGCATAACGCAAAGCCGATTACGCATAACGCATAACGCATAATGCAAAAGTAATAACGCATAACGCACAATGCATAACGCATAATCCATACCGGATAACGCATAACCTATAACGCATAACCCATAACGCATTAACCATAACGCATAATACATAACGCATAATCCATACGGATAACGCATAACCCATAACGCATAACGCATAACGCATAACGCATAACGCATAACGCATAACGCATAACGCATAACGCATAACGCATAACGCATAACGCATAACGCATAACGCATAACGCATAACGCATAACGCATAACGCATAACGCATAACGCATAACGCATAACGCATAACGCATAACGCATAACGCATAACGCATAACGCATAACGCATAACGCATAACGCATAACGCATAACGCATAACGCATAACGCATAACGCATAACGCATAACGCATAACGCATAACGCATAACGCATTACCCATAACGCATAACGCAAAGCCGATAACGCATAACGCATAACGCATAACGGATAACGCACAACGCATAACCCATAACGCATTAACCATAACGCATAATACATAACGGATAATCCATAACGGATAACGCATAACCCATAACGCATAACGCAAAGCCGATAACGCATAACGCATTACGCATAACCCATAAAGCATAACGAATAACGCATAACGCAAAACGCATAACGCATATCGCATAACGCATAATGCAAAACGCATAACGTATAACGCATAACGCATAACGGATAACGGATAACGCATAACCCATAACGCATTAACCATAACGCATAATACATAACGCATAATCCATAACGGATAACGCATAACCCATAACGCATAACGCAAAGCCGATAACGCATAACGCATTACGCATAATCCATAAAGCATAACGCATAACGCATAACGCATAACGCAAAACGCATAACGCATATCGCATAACGCATAACGCATAACGCATAACGCATAACGCATAACGCATAACGCATAACGCATAACGCATAACGCATAACGCATAACGCATGACGCATAACCCATAACGCATAACCCATAACGCATAACACATAACGCAAAACGCATAACGCATAACGCATAATGCATTACGCATAATCCATAACGGATAACGCATAACCCATAACGCATGACGCATAACGCAAAGCCGATAACGCATAACGCATAACGCATAATGCAAAAGTCATAACGCATAACGCACAATGCATAACGCATAATCCATAACGGATAACGCATAACCTATAACGCATAACCCATACCGCATTAACCATAACGCATAATACATAACGCATAATCCATACGGATAACGCATAACCCATAACGCATAACGCATAACGCATAACGCATAACGCATAACGCATAACGCATAACGCATAACGCATAACGCATAACGCATAACGCATAACGCATAACGCATAACGCATAACGCATAACGCATAACGCATAACGCATAACGCATAACGCATAACGCATAACGCATAACGCATAACGCATAACGCATAACGCATAACGCATAACGCATAACGCATAACGCATAACGCATAACGCATAACGCATAACGCATAACGCATAACGCATAACGCATAACGCATAACGCATAACGCATAACGCATAACGCATAACGCATAACGCATAACGCATAACGCATAACGCATAACGCATAACGCATAACGCATAACGCATAACGCATAACGCATAACGCATAACGCATAACGCATAACGCATAACGCATAACGCATAACGCATAACGCATAACGCATAACGCATAACGCATAACGCATAACGCATAACGCATAACGCATAACGCATAACGCATAACGCATAACGCATAACGCCTAACGCATAACGCATAACGCATAACGCATAACGCATAACGCATAATGCATTACGCATAATCCATAACGGATAACGCATAACCCATAACGCATGACGCATAACGCAAAGCCGATAACGCATAACGCATAACGCATAATGCAAAAGTAATAACGCATAACGCACAATGCATAACGCATAATCCATACCGGATAACGCATAACCTATAACGCATAACCCATAACGCATTAACCATAACGCATAATACATAACGCATAATCCATACGGATAACGCATAACCCATAACGCATAACGCATAACGCATAACGCATAACGCATAACGCATAACGCATAACGCATAACGCATAACGCATAACGCATAACGCATAACGCATAACGCATAACGCATAACGCATAACGCATAACGCATAACGCATAACGCATAACGCATAACGCATAACGCATAACGCATAACGCATAACGCATAACGCATAACGCATAACGCATAACGCATAACGCATAACGCATAACGCATAACGCATAACGCATAACGCATAACGCATAACGCATAACGCATAACGCATAACGCATAACGCATAACGCATAACGCATAACGCATAACGCATAACGCATAACGCATAACGCATAACGCATAACGCATAACGCATAACGCATAACGCATAACGCATAACGCATAACGCATAACGCATAACGCATAACGCATAACGCATAACGCATAACGCATAACGCATAACGCATAACGCATAACGCATTACGCATAATCCATAAAGCATAACGCATAACGCATAACGCATAACGCAAAACGCATAACGCATATCGCATAACGCATAACGCATAACGCATAACGTATAACGCATAACGCATAACGGATAACGGATAACGCACAACGCATAACGCATAACGGATAACGGATAACGCACAACGCATAACCCATAACGCATTAAACATAACACATAATACATAACGCATAATCCATAACGGATAACGCATAACCCATAACGCATAACGCAAAGCCGATAACGCATGACGCAATACGCATAACCCATAAAGCATAACGCATAACGCATAACGCATAACGCATAACGCATAACGCATAACGCATAACGCATAACGCATAACGCATAACGCATAACGCATAACGCATGACGCATAACCCATAACGCATAACCCATAACGCATAACACATAACGCAAAACGCATAACGCATAACGCATAATGCATTACGCATAATCCATAACGGATAACGCATAACCCATAACGCATAACGCATAACGCATAACGCATAACGCATAACGCATAACGCATAACGCATAACGCATAACGCATAACGCATAACGCATAACGCATAACGCATAACGCATAACGCATAACGCATAACGCATAACGCATAACGCATAACGCATAACGCATAACGCACAACGCACAACGCACAACGAACAACGCACAACGCACAACGCACAACGCATAACGCATAACGCATAACGCATAACGCATAATGCATAACGCATAACGCATAACGCATAACGCATAACGCATAACGCATAACGCATAACGCATAACGCATGACGCATAACCCATAACGCATAACCCATAACGCATAACACATAACGCAAAACGCATAACGCATAACGCATAATGCATTACGCATAATCCATAACGGATAACGCATAACCCATAACGCATAACGCATAACGCATAACGCATAACGCATAACGCATAACGCATAACGCATAACGCATAACGCATAACGCATAACGCATAACGCATAACGCATAACGCATAACGCATAACGCATAACGCATAACGCATAACGCATAACGCATAACGCATAACGCATAACGCATAACGCATAACGCATAACGCATAACGCATAACGCATAACGCATAACGCATAACGCATAACGCATAACGCATAACGCATAACGCATAACGCATAACGCATAACGCATAACGCATAACGCATAACGCATAACGCATAACGCATAACGCATAACGCATAACGCATAACGCATAACGCATAACGCATAACGCATAACGCATAACGCATAACGCATAACGCATAACGCATAACGCATAACGCATAACGCATAACGCATAACGCATAACGCATAACGCATAACGCATAACGCATAACGCATAACGCATAACGCATAACGCATAACGCATAACGCATAACGCATAACGCATAACGCATAACGCATAACGCATAACGCATAACGCATAACGCATAACGCATAATGCATTACGCATAATCCATAACGGATAACGCATAACCCATAACGCATGACGCATAACGCAAAGCCGATAACGCATAACGCATAACGCATAATGCAACAGTAATAACGCATAACGCACAATGCATAACGCATAATCCATACCGGATAACGCATAACCTATAACGCATAACGCATAACGCATAACGCATAACGCATAACGCATAACGCATAACGCATAACGCATAACGCATAACGCATAACGCATAACGCATAACGCATAACGCATAACGCATAACGCATAACGCATAACGCATAACGCATAACGCATAACGCATAACGCATAACGCATAACGCATAACGCATAACGCATAACGCATAACGCATAACGCATAACGCATAACGCATAACGCATAACGCATAACGCATAACGCATAACGCATAACGCATAACGCATAACGCATAACGCATAACGCATAACGCATAACGCATAACGCATAACGCATAACGCATAACGCATAACGCATAACGCATAACGCATAACGCATAACGCATAACGCATAACGCATAACGCATAACGCATAACGCATAACGCATAACGCATAACGCATAACGCATAACGCATAACGCATAACGCATAACGCATAACGCATAACGCATAACGCATAACGCATAACGCATAACGCATAACGCATAACGCATAACGCATAACGCATAACGCATAACGCATAACGCATAACGCATAACGCATAAAGCATAACGCATAACGCATAACGCATAACGCATAACGCATAACGCATAACGCATAACGCATAACGCATAACGCATAACGCATAACCCATAACGCATAACGCAAAGCCGATAACGCATAACGCATAACGCATAACGGATAACGCACAACGCATAACCCATAACGCATTAACCATAACGCATAATACATAACGGATAATCCATAACGGATAACGCATAACCCATAACGCATAACGCAAAGCCGATAACGCATAACGCATTACGCATAACCCATAAAGCATAACGAATAACGCATAACGCAAAACGCATAACGCATATCGCATAACGCATAATGCAAAACGCATAACGTATAACGCATAACGCATAACGGATAACGGATAACGCATAACCCATAACGCATTAACCATAACGCATAATACATAACGCATAATCCATAACGGATAACGCATAACCCATAACGCATAACGCAAAGCCGATAACGCATAACGCATTACGCATAATCCATAAAGCATAACGCATAACGCATAACGCATAACGCAAAACGCATAACGCATATCGCATAACGCATAACGCATAACGCATAACGTATAACGCATAACGCATAACGGATAACGGATAACGCACAACGCATAACGCATAACGGATAACGGATAACGCACAACGCATAACCCATAACGCATTAAACATAACGCATAATACATAACGCATAATCCATAACGGATAACGCATAACCCATAACGCATAACGCAAAGCCGATAACGCATGACGCATTACGCATAACCCATAAAGCATAACGCATAACGCATAACGCATAACGCATAACGCATAACGCATAACGCATAACGCATAACGCATAACGCATAACGCATAACGCATAACGCATGACGCATAACCCATAACGCATAACCCATAACGCATAACACATAACGCAAAACGCATAACGCATAACGCATAATGCATTACGCATAATCCATAACGGATAACGCATAACCCATAACGCATGACGCATAACGCAAAGCCGATAACGCATAACGCATAACGCATAATGCAAAAGTCATAACGCATAACGCACAATGCATAACGCATAATCCATAACGGATAACGCATAACCTATAACGCATAACCCATACCGCATTAACCATAACGCATAATACATAACGCATAATCCATACGGATAACGCATAACCCATAACGCATAACGCATAACGCATAACGCATAACGCATAACGCATAACGCATAACGCATAACGCATAACGCATAACGCATAACGCATAACGCATAACGCATAACGCATAACGCATAACGCATAACGCATAACGCATAACGCATAACGCATAACGCATAACGCATAACGCATAAAGCATAACGCATAACGCATAACGCATAACGCATAACGCATAACGCATAACGCATAACGCATAACGCATAACGCATAACGCATAACGCATAACGCATAACGCATAACGCATAACGCATAACGCATAACGCATAACGCATAACGCATAACGCATAACCCATAACGCATAACACATAACGCAAAACGCATAACGCATAACGCATAATGCATTATGCATAATCCATAACGGATAACGCATAACCCATAACGCATGACGCATAACGCAAAGCCGATAACGCATAACGCATAACGCATAATGCAAAAGTCATAACGCATAACGCACAATGCATAACGCATAATCCATAACGCATAACGCATAACGCATAACGCATAACGCATAACGCATAACCCATAACGCATAACACATAACGCAAAACGCATAACGCATAACGCATAATGCATTATGCATAATCCATAACGGATAACGCATAACCCATAACGCATGACGCATAACGCAAAGCCGATAACGCATAACGCATAACGCATAATGCAAAAGTCATAACGCATAACGCACAATGCATAACGCATAATCCATAACGGATAACGCATAACGCATAACGCATAACGCATAACGCATAACGCATAACGCATAACGCATAACGCATAACGCATAACGCATAACGCATAACGCATAACGCATAACGCATAACGCATAACGCATAACGCATAACGCATAACGCATAACGCATAACGCATAACGCATAACGCATAACGCATAACGCATAACGCATAACGCATAACGCATAACGCATAACGCATAACGCATAACGCATAACGCATAACGCATAACGCATAACGCATAACGCATAACGCATAACGCATAACGCATAACGCATAACGCATAACGCATAACGCATAACGCATAACGCATAACGCATAACGCATAACGCATAACGCATAACGCATAACGCATAACGCATAACGCATAACGCATAACGCATAACGCATAACGCATAACGCATAACGCATAACGCATAACCCATAAAGCATAACGCATAACGCATAACGCATAACGCATGACGCATAACCCATAACGCATAACACATAACGCAAAACGCATAACGCAAAACGCATAATGCATTACGCATAATCCATAACGGATAACGCATAACCCATAACGCATAACCCATAACGCATGACGCATAACGCAAAGCCGATAACGCATAACGCATAACGCATAACGCATAACGCATAACGCATAACGCATAACGCATAACGCATAACGCATAACGCATAACGCTTAACGCATAACGCATAACGCATAACGCATAACGCATGACGCATATCCCATAACGCATAACACATAACGCAAAACGCATAACGCATAACGCATAATGCATTACGCATAATCCATAACGGATAACGCATAACCCATAACGCATGACGCATAACGCAAAGCCGATAACGCATAACGCATAACGCATAATGCAAAAGTCATAACGCATAACGCACAATGCATAACGCATAATCCATAACGGATAACGCATAACCTATAACGCATAACCATACCGCATTAACCATAACGCATAATACATAACGCATAATCCATACGGATAACGCATAACCCATAACGCATAACGCATAACGCATAACGCATAACGCATAACGCATAACGCATAACGCATAACGCATAACGCATAACGCATAACGCATAACGCATAACGCATAACGCATAACGCATAACGCATAACGCATAACGCATAACGCATAACGCATAACGCATAACGCATAACGCATAACGCATAACGCATAACGCATAACGCATGACGCATAACGCAAAGCCGATAACGCATAACGCATAACGCATAATGCAAAAGTCATAACGCATAACGCACAATGCATAACGCATAATCCATAACGCATAACGCATAACGCATAACGCATAACGCATAACCCATAACGCATAACACATAACGCAAAACGCATAACGCATAACGCATAATGCATTATGCATAATCCATAACGGATAACGCATAACCCATAACGCATGACGCATAACGCAAAGCCGATAACGCATAACGCATAACGCATAATGCAAAAGTCATAACGCATAACGCACAATGCATAACGCATAATCCATAACGGATAACGCATAACGCATAACGCATAACGCATAACGCATAACGCATAACGCATAACGCATAACGCATAACGCATAACGCATAACGCATAACGCATAACGCATAACGCATAACGCATAACGCATAACGCATAACGCATAACGCATAACGCATAACGCATAACGCATAACGCATAACGCATAACGCATAACGCATAACGCATAACGCATAACGCATAACGCATAACGCATAACGCATAACGCATAACGCATAACGCATAACGCATAACCCATAACGCATAACGCAAAGCCGATAACGCATGACGCATTACGCATAACCCATAAAGCATAACGCATAACGCATAACGCATAACGCATGACGCATAACCCATAACGCATAACACATAACGCAAAACGCATAACGCAAAACGCATAATGCATTACGCATAATCCATAACGGATAACGCATAACCCATAACGCATAACCCATAACGCATGACGCATAACGCAAAGCCGATAACGCATAACGCATAACGCATAATGCAAAAGTCATAACGCATAACGCACAATGCATAACGCATAATCCATAACGGATAACGCATAACGCATAACGCATAACGCATAACGCATAACGCATAACGCATAACGCATAACGCATAACGCATAACGCATAACGCATAACGCATAACGCATAACGCATAACGCATAACGCATAACGCATATCGCATAACGCATAACGCATAACGCATAACGCATAACGCATAACGCATAACGCATAACGCATAACGCATAACGCATAACGCATAACGCATAACGCATAACGCATAACGCATAACGCATAACGCATAACGCATAACGCATAACGCTTAACGCATAACGCATAACGCATAACGCATAACGCATGACGCATAACCCATAACGCATAACACATAACGCAAAACGCATAACGCATAACGCATAATGCATTACGCATAATCCATAACGGATAACGCATAACCCATAACGCATGACGCATAACGCAAAGCCGATAACGCATAACGCATAACGCATAATGCAAAAGTCATAACGCATAACGCACAATGCATAACGCATAATCCATAACGGATAACGCATAACCTATAACGCATAACCCATACCGCATTAACCATAACGCATAATACATAACGCATAATCCATACGGATAACGCATAACCCATAACGCATAACGCATAACGCATAACGCATAACGCATAACGCATAACGCATAACGCATAACGCATAACGCATAACGCATAACGCATAACGCATAACGCATAACGCATAACGCATAACGCATAACGCATAACGCATAACGCATAACGCATAACGCATAACGCATAACGCATAACGCATAACGCATAACGCATAACGCATAACGCATAACGCATAACGCATAACGCATAACGCATAACGCATAACGCATAACGCATAACGCATAACGCATAACGCATAACGCATAACGCATAACGCATAACGCATAACGCATAACGCATAACGCATAACGCATAACGCATAACGCATAACGCATAACGCATAACGCATAACGCATAACGCATAACGCATAACGCATAACGCATAACCCATAACGCATAACGCAAAGCCGATAACGCATGACGCATTACGCATAACCCATAAAGCATAACGCATAACGCATAACGCATAACGCATAACGCATATCGCATAACGCATAACGCATAACGCATAACGCATAACGCATAACGCATAACGCATAACGCATAACGCATAACGCATAACGCATAACGCATAACGCATAACGCATAACGCATAACGCATAACGCATAACGCATAACGCATAACGCATAACGCATAACGCATAACGCATAACGCATAACGCATAACGCATAACGCATAACGCATAACGCATAACGCATAACGCATAACGCATAACGCATAACGCATAACGCATAACGCATAACGCATAACGCATAACGCATAACGCATAACGCATAACGCATAACGCATAACGCATAACGCATAACGCATAACGCATAACGCATAACGCATAACGCATAACGCATAACGCATAACGCATAACGCATAACGCATAACGCATAACGCATAACGCATAACGCATAACGCATAACGCATAACGCATAACGCATAACGCATAACGCATAACGCATAACGCATAACGTATAACGCATAACGCATAACGCATAACGCAAAACGTATAACGCATAACGCATAACGCATAACGCATAACGCATGACGCATAACCCATAACGCATAACACATAACGCAAAACGCATAACGCATAACGCATAATGCATTACGCATAATCCATAACGGATAACGCATAACCCTTAACGCATGACGCATAACGCAAAGCCGATAACGCATAACGCATAACGCATAATGCAAAAGTCATAACGCATAACGCACAATGCATAACGCATAATCCATAACGGATAACGCATAACCTATAACGCATAACGCACAATGCATAACGCATAATCCATAACGGATAACGCATAACCTATAACGCATAACCCATAACGCATTAACCATAACGCATAATACATAACGCATAATCCATAACGGATAACGCATAACCCATAACGCATAACGCAAAGCCGATAACGCATAACGCATTACGCATAACCCATAAAGCATAACGCATAACGCATAACGCATAACGCAAAAGGCATAACGCATATCGCATAACGCATAACGCATAACGCATAACGTATAACGCATAACGCATAACGGATAACGGATAACGCACAACGCATAACGCATAACGGATAACGGGTAACGCACAACGCATAACCCATAACGCATTAAACATAACGCATAATACATAACGCATAATCCATAACGGATAACGCATAACCCATAACGCATAACGCAAAGCCGATAACGCATGACGCATTACGCATAACCCATAAAGCATAACGCATAACGCATAACGCATTACGCATAACGCATAACGCATAACGCATAACGCATAACGCATAACGCATAACGCATAACGCATAACGCATAACGCATAACGCATAACGCATAACGCATAACGCATAACGCATAACGCATAACGCATAACGCATAACGCATAACGCATAACGCATAACGCATAACGCATAACGCATAACGCATAACGCATAACGCATAACGCATAACGCATAACGTATAACGCATAACGCATAACGCATAACGCAAAACGTATAACGCATAACGCATAACGCATAACGCATAACGCATGACGCATAACCCATAACGCATAACACATAACGCAAAACGCATAACGCATAACGCATAATGCATTACGCATAATCCATAACGGATAACGCATAACCCTTAACGCATGACGCATAACGCAAAGCCGATAACGCATAACGCATAACGCATAATGCAAAAGTCATAACGCATAACGCACAATGCATAACGCATAATCCATAACGGATAACGCATAACCTATAACGCATAACGCACAATGCATAACGCATAATCCATAACGGATAACGCATAACCTATAACGCATAACCCATAACGCATTAACCATAACGCATAATACATAACGCATAATCCATAACGGATAACGCATAACCCATAACGCATAACGCAAAGCCGATAACGCATAACGCATTACGCATAACCCATAAAGCATAACGCATAACGCATAACGCATAACGCAAAAGGCATAACGCATATCGCATAACGCATAACGCATAACGCATAACGTATAACGCATAACGCATAACGGATAACGGATAACGCACAACGCATAACGCATAACGGATAACGGGTAACGCACAACGCATAACCCATAACGCATTAAACATAACGCATAATACATAACGCATAATCCATAACGGATAACGCATAACCCATAACGCATAACGCAGAGCCGATAACGCATGACGCATTACGCATAACCCATAAAGCATAACGCATAACGCATAACGCATTACGCATAACGCATAACGCATAACGCATAACGCATAACGCATAACGCATAACGCATAACGCATAACGCATAACGCATAACGCATAACGCATAACGCATAACGCATAACGCATGACGCATAACCCATAACGCATAACACATAACGCAAAACGCATAACGCATAACGCATAACGCATAATGCATTACGCATAATCCATAACGGATAACGCATAACCCATAACGCATGACGCATAACGCAAAGCCGATAACGCATAACGCATAACGCATAATGCAAAAGTCATAACGCATAACGCACAATGCATAACGCATAATCCATAACGGATAACGCATAACCTATAACGCATAACCCATACCGCATTAACCATAACGCATAATACATAACGCATAATCCATTCGGATAACGCATAACCCATAACGCATAACGCATAACGCATAACGCATAACGCATAACGCATAACGCATAACGCATAACGCATAACGCATAACGCATAACGCATAACGCATAACGCATAACGCATAACGCATAACGCATAACGCATAACGCATAACGCATAACGCATAACGCATAACGCATAACGCATAACGCATAACGCATAACGCATAACGCATAACGCATAACGCATAACGCATAAAGCATAACGCATAACGCATAACGCATAACGCATAACGCATAACGCATAACGCATAACGCATAACGCATAACGCATAACGCATAACGCATAACGCATAACGCATAACGCATAACGCATAACGCATAACGCATAACGCATAACGCATAACGCATAACGCATAACGCATAACGCATAACGCATAACGCATAACGCATAACGCATAACGCATAACGCATAACGCATAACGCATAACGCATAACGCATAACGCATAACCCATAACGCATAACGCAAAGCCGATAACGCATAACGCATAACGCATAACGGATAACGCACAACGCATAACCCATAACGCATTAACCATAACGCATAATACATAACGGATAATCCATAACGGATAACGCATAACCCATAACGCATAACGCAAAGCCGATAACGCATAACCCATAAAGCATAACGAATAACGCATAACGCAAAACGCATAACGCATATCGCATAACGCATAATGCATAACGCATAACGTATAACGCATAACGCATAACGGATAACGGATAACGCATAACGCATAACGCATAACGCATAACGCATAACGCATAACGCATAACGCATAACGCATAACGCATAACGCATAACGCATAACGCATAACGCATAACGCATAACGCATAACGCATAACGCATAACGCATAACGCATAACCCATAACGCATAACGCATAATGCATAACGCATAACGCATAACGCATAACGCATAACGCATAACGCATAACGCATAACGCATAACGCATAACGCATAACGCATAACGCATAACGCATAACGCATAACGCATAACGCATAACGCATAACGCATAACGCATAACGCATAACGCATAACGCATAACGCATAACGCATAACGCATAACGCATAACGTATAACGCATAACGCATAACGCATAACGCATAACGCAAAACGTATAACGCATAACGCATAACGCATAACGCATAACGCATGACGCATAACCCATAACGCATAACACATAACGCAAAACGCATAACGCATAACGCATAATGCATTACGCATAATCCATAACGGATAACGCATAACCCTTAACGCATGACGCATAACGCAAAGCCGATAACGCATAACGCATAACGCATAATGCAAAAGTCATAACGCATAACGCACAATGCATAACGCATAATCCATAACGGATAACGCATAACCTATAACGCATAACGCACAATGCATAACGCATAATCCATAACGCATAACGCAAAGCCGATAACGCATAACGCATAACGCATAACGGATAACGCACAACGCATAACCCATAACGCATTAACCATAACGCATTAACCATAACGCATAATACATAACGGATAATCCATAACGGATAACGCATAACCCATAACGCATAACGCAAAGCCGATAACGCATAACGCATTACGCATAACCCATAAAGCATAACGAATAACGCATAACGCAAAACGCATAACGCATATCGCATAACGCATAATGCATAACGCATAACGTATAACGCATAACGCATAACGGATAACGGATAACGGATAACGCATAACGCATAACGCATAACGCATAACGCATAACGCATAACGCATAACGCATAACGCATAACGCATAACGCATAACGCATAACGCATAACGCATAACGCATAACGCATAACGCATAACGCATAACGCATAACGCATAACGCATAACGCATAACGCATAACGCATAACGCATAACGCATAACGCATAACGCATAACGCATAACGCATAACGCATAACGCATAACGCATAACGCATAACGCATAACGCATAACGCATAACGCATAACGCATAACGCATAACGCATAACGCATAACGCATAACGCATAACGTATAACGCATAACGCATAACGCATAACGCAAAACGTATAACGCATAACGCATAACGCATAACGCATAACGCATGACGCATAACCCATAACGCATAACACATAACGCAAAACGCATAACGCATAACGCATAATGCATTACGCATAATCCATAACGGATAACGCATAACCCTTAACGCATGACGCATAACGCAAAGCCGATAACGCATAACGCATAACGCATAATGCAAAAGTCATAACGCATAACGCACAATGCATAACGCATAATCCATAACGGATAACGCATAACCCTTAACGCATGACGCATAACGCAAAGCCGATAACGCATAACGCATAACGCATAATGCAAAAGTCATAACGCATAACGCACAATGCATAACGCATAATCCATAACGGATAACGCATAACCTATAACGCATAACGCACAATGCATAACGCATAATCCATAACGGATAACGCATAACCTATAACGCATAACCCATAACGCATTAACCATAACGCATAATACATAACGCATAATCCATAACGGATAACGCATAACCCATAACGCATAACGCAAAGCCGATAACGCATAACGCATTACGCATAACCCATAAAGCATAACGCATAACGCATAACGCATAACGCAAAAGGCATAACGCATATCGCATAACGCATAACGCATAACGCATAACGTATAACGCATAACGCATAACGGATAACGGATAACGCACAACGCATAACGCATAACGGATAACGGGTAACGCACAACGCATAACCCATAACGCATGAAACATAACGCATAATACATAACGCATAATCCATAACGGATAACGCATAACCCATAACGCATAACGCAAAGCCGATAACGCATGACGCATTACGCATAACCCATAAAGCATAACGCATAACGCATAACGCATTACGCATAACGCATAACGCATAACGCATAACGCATAACGCATAACGCATAATGCAAAAGTCATAACGCATAACGCACAATGCATAACGCATAATCCATAACGGATAACGCATAACCTATAACGCATAACCCATACCGCATTAACCATAACGCATAATACATAACGCATAATCCATTCGGATAACGCATAACCCATAACGCATAACGCATAACGCATAACGCATAACGCATAACGCATAACGCATAACGCATAACGCATAACGCATAACGCATAACGCATAACGCATAACGCATAACGCATAACGCATAACGCATAACGCATAAAGCATAACGCATAACGCATAACGCATAACGCATAACGCATAACGCATAACGCATAAAGCATAACGCATAACGCATAACGCATAACGCATAACGCATAACGCATAACGCATAACGCATAACGCATAACGCATAACGCATAACGCATAACGCATAACGCATAACGCATAACGCATAACGCATAACGCATAACGCATAACGCATAACGCATAACGCATAACGCATAACGCATAACGCATAACGCATAACGCATAACGCATAACGCATAACGCATAACGCATAACGCATAACGCATAACGCATAACGCATAACGCATAACGCATAACGCATAACGCATAACGCATAACGCATAACGCATAACGCATAACGCATAACGCATAACGCATAACGCATAACGCATAACCCATAACGCATAACGCAAAGCCGATAACGCATAACGCATAACGCATAACGGATAACGCACAACGCATAACCCATAACGCATTAACCATAACGCATAATACATAACGGATAATCCATAACGGATAACGCATAACCCATAACGCATAACGCAAAGCCGATAACGCATAACGCATTACGCATAACCCATAAAGCATAACGAATAACGCATAACGCAAAACGCATAACGCATATCGCATAACGCATAATGCATAACGCATAACGTATAACGCATAACGCATAACGGATAACGGATAACGCATAACCCATAACGCATTAACCATAACGCATAATACATAACGCATAATCCATAACGAATAACGCATAACCCATAACGCATAACGCAAAGCCGATAACGCATAACGCATTACGCATAACCCATAAAGCATAACGCATAACGCATAACGCATAACGCAAAACGCATAACGCATATCGCATAACGCATAACGCATAACGCATAACGTATAACGCATAACGCATAACGGATAACGGATAACGCACAACGCATAACGCATAACGGATAACGGGTAACGCACAACGCATAACCCATAACGCATTAAACATAACGCATAATACATAACGCATAATCCATAACGGATAACGCATAACCCATAACGCATAACGCAAAGCCGATAACGCATGACGCATTACGCATAACCCATAAAGCATAACGCATAACGCATAACGCATAACGCATAACGCATAACGCATAACGCATAACGCATAACGCATAACGCATAACGCATAACGCATAACGCATAAAGCATAACGCATAACGCATAACGCATAACGCATAACGCATAACGCATAACGCATAACGCATAACGCATAACGCATAACGCATAACGCATGACGCATAACCCATAACGCATAACACATAACGCAAAACGCATAACGCATAACGCATAACGCATAACGCATAATGCATTACGCATAATCCATAGCGGATAACGCATAACCCATAACGCATGACGCATAACGCAAAGCCGATAACGCATAACGCATAACGCATAATGCAAAAGTCATAACGCATAACGCACAATGCATAACGCATAATCCATAACGGATAACGCATAACCTATAACGCATAACCCATACCGCATTAACCATAATTCATAATACATAACGCATAATCCATACGGATAACGCATAACCCATAACGCATAACGCATAACGCATAACGCATAACGCATAACGCATAACGCATAACGCATAACGCATAACGCATAACGCATAACGCATAACGCATAACGCATAACGCATAACGCATAACGCATAACGCATAACGCATAACGCATAACGCATAACGCATAACGCATAACGCATAACGCATAACGCATAACGCATAACGCATAACGCATAACGCATAACGCATAACGCATAACGTATAACGCATAACGCATAACGCAAAACGTATAACGCATAACGCATAACGCATAACGCATAACGCATGACGCATAACCCATAACGCATAACACATAACGCAAAACGCATAACGCATAACGCATAACGCATAATGCATTACGCATAATCCATAACGGATAACGCATAACCCTTAACGCATGACGCATAACGCAAAGCCGATAACGCATAACGCATAACGCATAATGCAAAAGTCATAACGCATAACGCACAATGCATAACGCATAATCCATAACGGATAACGCATAACCTATAACGCATAACGCACAATGCATAACGCATAATCCATAACGGATAACGCATAACCTATAACGCATAACCCATAACGCATTAACCATAACGCATAATACATAACGCATAATCCATAACGGATAACGCATAACCCATAACGCATAACGCAAAGCCGATAACGCATAACGCATTACGCATAACCCATAAAGCATAACGCATAACGCATAACGCATAACGCAAAAGGCATAACGCATATCGCATAACGCATAACGCATAACGCATAACGTATAACGCATAACGCATAACGGATAACGGATAACGCACAACGCATAACGCATAACGGATAACGGGTAACGCACAACGCATAACCCATAACGCATTAAACATAACGCATAATACATAACGCATAATCCATAACGGATAACGCATAACCCATAACGCATAACGCAAAGCCGATAACGCATGACGCATTACGCATAACCCATAAAGCATAACGCATAACGCATAACGCATTACGCATAACGCATAACGCATAACGCATAACGCATAACGCATAACGCATAACGCATAACGCATAACGCATAACGCATAACGCATAACGCATAACGCATGACGCATAACCCATAACGCATAACACATAACGCAAAACGCATAACGCATAACGCATAACGCATAATGCATTACGCATAATCCATAACGGATAACGCATAACCCATAACGCATGACGCATAACGCAAAGCCGATAACGCATAACGCATAACGCATAATGCAAAAGTCATAACGCATAACGCACAATGCATAACGCATAATCCATAACGGATAACGCATAACCTATAACGCATAACCCATACCGCATTAACCATAACGCATAATACATAACGCATAATCCATTCGGATAACGCATAACCCATAACGCATAACGCATAACGCATAACGCATAACGCATAACGCATAACGCATAACGCATAACGCATAACGCATAACGCATAACGCATAACGCATAACGCATAACGCATAACGCATAACGCATAACGCATAACGCATAACGCATAACGCATAACGCATAACGCATAACGCATAACGCATAACGCATAACGCATAACGCATAACGCATAACGCATAACGCATAACGCATAACGCATAACGCATAACGCATAACGCATAACGCATAACGCATAACGCATAACGCATAACGCATAACGCATAACGCATAACGCATAACGCATAACGCATAACGCATAACGCATAACGCATAACGCATAACGCATAACGCATAACGCATAACGCATAACGCATAACGCATAACGCATAACGCATAACGCATAACGCATAACGCATAACGCATAACGCATAACGCATAACGCATAACGCATAACCCATAACGCATGACGCAAAGCCGATAACGCATAACGCATAACGCATAACGGATAACGCACAACGCATAACCCATAACGCATTAACCATAACGCATAATACATAACGGATAATCCATAACGGATAACGCATAACCCATAACGCATAACGCAAAGCCGATAACGCATAACGCATTACGCATAACCCATAAAGCATAACGAATAACGCATAACGCAAAACGCATAACGCATATCGCATAACGCATAATGCATAACGCATAACGTATAACGCATAACGCATAACGGATAACGGATAACGCATAACCCATAACGCATTAACCATAACGCATAATACATAACGCATAATCCATAACGAATAACGCATAACCCATAACGCATAACGCAAAGCCGATAACGCATAACGCATTACGCATAACCCATAAAGCATAACGCATAACGCATAACGCATAACGCAAAACGCATAACGCATATCGCATAACGCATAACGCATAACGCATAACGTATAACGCATAACGCATAACGGATAACGCATAACGCATAACGGATAACGGATAACGCACAACGCATAACGCATAACGGATAACGGGTAACGCACAACGCATAACCCATAACGCATTAAACATAACGCATAATACATAACGCATAATCCATAACGGATAACGCATAACCCATAACGCATAACGCAAAGCCGATAACGCATGACGCATTACGCATAACCCATAAAGCATAACGCATAACGCATAACGCATAACGCATAACGCATAACGCATAACGCATAACGCATAACGCATAACGCATAACGCATAACGCATAACGCATAACGCATAACGCATAACGCATAACGCATAACGCATGACGCATAACCCATAACGCATAACACATAACGCAAAACGCATAACGCATAACGCATAACGCATAACGCATAATGCATTACGCATAATCCATAACGGATAACGCATAACCCATAACGCATGACGCATAACGCAAAGCCGATAACGCATAACGCATAACGCATAATGCAAAAGTCATAACGCATAACGCACAATGCATAACGCATAATCCATAACGGATAACGCATAACCTATAACGCATAACCCATACCGCATTAACCATAACGCATAATACATAACGCATAATCCATACGGATAACGCATAACGCATAACGCATAACGCATAACGCATAACGCATAACGCATAACGCATAACGCATAACGCATAACGCATAACGCATAACGCATAACGCATAACGCATAACGCATAACGCATAACGGATAACGCATAACCCATAACGCATAACGCAAAGCCGATAACGCATAACGCATTACGCATAACCCATAAAGCATAACGAATAACGCATAACGCAAAACGCATAACGCATATCGCATAACGCATAATGCATAACGCATAACGTATAACGCATAACGCATAACGGATAACGGATAACGCATAACGCATAACGCATAACGCATAACGCATAACGCATAACGCATAACGCATAACGCATAACGCATAACGCATAACGCATAACGCATAACGCATAACGCATAACGCATAACGCATAACGCATAACGCATAACGCATAACGCATAACGCATAACGCATAACGCATAACGCATAACGCATAACGCATAACGCATAACGCATAACGTATAACGCATAACGCATAACGCATAACGCAAAACGTATAACGCATAACGCATAACGCATAACGCATAACGCATGACGCATAACCCATAACGCATAACACATAACGCAAAACGCATAACGCATAACGCATAATGCATTACGCATAATCCATAACGGATAACGCATAACCCTTAACGCATGACGCATAACGCAAAGCCGATAACGCATAACGCATAACGCATAATGCAAAAGTCATAACGCATAACGCACAATGCATAACGCATAATCCATAACGGATAACGCATAACCTATAACGCATAACGCACAATGCATAACGCATAATCCATAACGCATAACGCAAAGCCGATAACGCATAACGCATAACGGATAACGCACAACGCATAACCCATAACGCATTAACCATAACGCATAATACATAACGGATAATCCATAACGGATAACGCATAACCCATAACGCATAACGCAAAGCCGATAACGCATAACGCATTACGCATAACCCATAAAGCATAACGAATAACGCATAACGCAAAACGCATAACGCATATCGCATAACGCATAATGCATAACGCATAACGTATAACGCATAACGCATAACGGATAACGGATAACGCATAACGCATAACGCATAACGCATAACGCATAACGCATAACGCATAACGCATAACGCATAACGCATAACGCATAACGCATAACGCATAACGCATAACGCATAACGCATAACGCATAACGCATAACGCATAACGCATAACGCATAACGCATAACGCATAACGCATAACGCATAACGCATAACGCATAACGCATAACGCATAACGCATAACGCATAACGCATAACGCATAACGCATAACGCATAACGCATAACGCATAACGCATAACGCATAACGCATAACGCATAACGCATAACGCATAACGCATAACGCATAACGCATAACGCATAATGCATTACGCATAATCCATAACGGATAACGCATAACCCATAACGCATGACGCATAACGCAAAGCCGATAACGCATAACGCATAACGCATAATGCAAAAGTCATAACGCATAACGCACAATGCATAACGCATAATCCATAACGGATAACGCATAACCTATAACGCATAACCCATACCGCATTAACCATAACGCATAATACATAACGCATAATCCATTCGGATAACGCATAACCCATAACGCATAACGCATAACGCATAACGCATAACGCATAACGCATAACGCATAACGCATAACGCATAACGCATAACGCATAACGCATAACGCATAACGCATAACGCATAACGCATAACGCATAACGCATAACGCATAACGCATAACGCATAACGCATAACGCATAACGCATAACGCATAACGCATAACGCATAAAGCATAACGCATAACGCATAACGCATAACGCATAACGCATAACGCATAACGCATAACGCATAACGCATAACGCATAACGCATAACGCATAACGCATAACGCATAACGCATAACGCATAACGCATAACGCATAACGCATAACGCATAACGCATAACGCATAACGCATAACGCATAACGCATAACGCATAACGCATAACGCATAACGCATAACGCATAACGCATAACGCATAACGCATAACGCATAACGCATAACCCATAACGCATAACGCAAAGCCGATAACGCATAACGCATAACGCATAACGGATAACGCACAACGCATAACCCATAACGCATTAATCATAACGCATAATACATAACGGATAATCCATAACGGATAACGCATAACCCATAACGCATAACGCAAAGCCGATAACGCATAACGCATTACGCATAACCCATAAAGCATAACGAATAACGCATAACGCAAAACGCATAACGCATATCGCATAACGCATAATGCATAACGCATAACGTATAACGCATAACGCATAACGGATAACGGATAACGCATAACCCATAACGCATTAACCATAACGCATAATACATAACGCATAATCCATAACGAATAACGCATAACCCATAACGCATAACGCAAAGCCGATAACGCATAACGCATTACGCATAACCCATAAAGCATAACGCATAACGCATAACGCATAACGCAAAACGCATAACGCATATCGCATAACGCATAACGCATAACGCATAACGTATAACGCATAACGCATAACGGATAACGGATAACGCACAACGCATAACGCATAACGGATAACGGGTAACGCACAACGCATAACCCATAACGCATTAAACATAACGCATAATACATAACGCATAATCCATAACGGATAACGCATAACCCATAACGCATAACGCAAAGCCGATAACGCATGACGCATTACGCATAACCCATAAAGCATAACGCATAACGCATAACGCATAACGCATAACGCATAACGCATAACGCATAACGCATAACGCATAACGCATAACGCATAACGCATAACGCATAACGCATAACGCATAACGCATAACGCATAACGCATAACGCATAACGCATAACGCATAACGCATAACGCATAACGCATAACGCATAACGCATAACGCATAACGCATAACGCATAACGCATGACGCATAACCCATAACGCATAACACATAACGCAAAACGCATAACGCATAACGCATAACGCATAACGCATAATGCATTACGCATAATCCATAACGGATAACGCATAACCGATAACGCATGACGCATAACGCAAAGCCGATAACGCATAACTCATAACGCATAATGCAAAAGTCATAACGCATAACGCACAATGCATAACGCATAATCCATAACGGATAACGCATAACCTATAACGCATAACCCATACCGCATTAACCATAACGCATAATACATAACGCATAATCCATACGGATAACGCATAACCCATAACGCATAACGCATAACGCATAACGCATAACGCATAACGCATAACGCATAACGCATAACGCATAACGCATAACGCATAACGCATAACGCATAACGCATAACGCATAACGCAGAACGCATAACGCATAACGCATAACGCATAACGCATAACGCATAACGCATAACGCATAACGCATAACGCATAACGCATAACGCATAACGCATAACGCATAACGCATAACGCATAACGCATAACGCATAACGCATAACGCATAACGCATAACGCATAACGCATAACGCATAACGTATAACGCATAACGCATAACGCAAAACGTATAACGCATAACGCATAACGCATAACGCATAACGCATGACGCATAACCCATAACGCATAACACATAACGCAAAACGCATAACGCATAACGCATAATGCATTACGCATAATCCATAACGGATAACGCATAACCCTTAACGCATGACGCATAACGCAAAGCCGATAACGCATAACGCATAACGCATAATGCAAAAGTCATAACGCATAACGCACAATGCATAACGCATAATCCATAACGGATAACGCATAACCTATAACGCATAACGCACAATGCATAACGCATAATCCATAACGGATAACGCATAACCTATAACGCATAACCCATAACGCATTAACCATAACGCATAATACATAACGCATAATCCATAACGGATAACGCATAACCCATAACGCATAACGCAAAGCCGATAACGCATAACGCATTACGCATAACCCATAAAGCATAACGCATAACGCATAACGCATAACGCAAAAGGCATAACGCATATCGCATAACGCATAACGCATAACGCATAACGTATAACGCATAACGCATAACGGATAACGGATAACGCACAACGCATAACGCATAACGGATAACGGGTAACGCACAACGCATAACCCATAACGCATTAAACATAACGCATAATACATAACGCATAATCCATAACGGATAACGCATAACCCATAACGCATAACGCAAAGCCGATAACGCATGACGCATTACGCATAACCCATAAAGCATAACGCATAACGCATAACGCATTACGCATAACGCATAACGCATAACGCATAACGCATAACGCATAACGCATAACGCATAACGCATAACGCATAACGCATAACGCATAACGCATGACGCATAACCCATAACGCATAACACATAACGCAAAACGCATAACGCATAACGCATAACGCATAATGCATTACGCATAATCCATAACGGATAACGCATAACCCATAACGCATGACGCATAACGCAAAGCCGATAACGCATAACGCATAACGCATAATGCAAAAGTCATAACGCATAACGCACAATGCATAACGCATAATCCATAACGGATAACGCATAACCTATAACGCATAACCCATACCGCATTAACCATAACGCATAATACATAACGCATAATCCATTCGGATAACGCATAACCCATAACGCATAACGCATAACGCATAACGCATAACGCATAACGCATAACGCATAACGCATAACGCATAACGCATAACGCATAACGCATAACGCATAACGCATAACGCATAACGCATAACGCATAACGCATAACGCATAACGCATAACGCATAACGCATAACGCATAACGCATAACGCATAACGCATAACGCATAACGCATAACGCATAACGCATAACGCATAACGCATAACGCATAACGCATAACGCATAACGCATAACGCATAACGCATAACGCATAACGCATAACGCATAAAGCATAACGCATAACGCATAACGCATAACGCATAACGCATAAAGCATAACGCATAACGCATAACGCATAACGCATAACGCATAACGCATAACGCATAACGCATAACGCATAACGCATAACGCATAACGCATAACGCATAACGCATAACGCATAACGCATAACGCATAACGCATAACGCATAACGCATAACGCATAACGCATAACGCATAACGCATAACGCATAACGCATAACGCATAACGCATAACGCATAACGCATAACGCATAACGCATAACGCATAACGCATAACGCATAACGCATAACGCATAACGCATAACGCATAACGCATAACCCATAACGCATAACGCAAAGCCGATAACGCATAACGCATAACGCATAACGGATAACGCACAACGCATAACCCATAACGCATTAACCATAACGCATAATACATAACGGATAATCCATAACGGATAACGCATAACCCATAACGCATAACGCAAAGCCGATAACGCATAACGCATTACGCATAACCCATAAAGCATAACGAATAACGCATAACGCAAAACGCATAACGCATATCGCATAACGCATAATGCATAACGCATAACGTATAACGCATAACGCATAACGGATAACGGATAACGCATAACCCATAACGCATTAACCATAACGCATAATACATAACGCATAATCCATAACGAATAACGCATAACCCATAACGCATTAACCATAACGCATAATACATAACGCATAATCCATAACGAATAACGCATAACCCATAACGCATAACGCAAAGCCGATAACGCATAACGCATTACGCATAACCCATAAAGCATAACGCATAACGCATAACGCATAACGCAAAACGCATAACGCATATCGCATAACGCATAACGCATAACGCATAACGTATAACGCATAACGCATAACGGATAACGGATAACGCACAACGCATAACGCATAACGGATAACGGGTAACGCACAACGCATAACCCATAACGCATTAAACATAACGCATAATACATAACGCATAATCCATAACGGATAACGCATAACCCATAACGCATAACGCAAAGCCGATAACGCATGACGCATTACGCATAACCCATAAAGCATAACGCATAACGCATAACGCATAACGCATAACGCATAACGCATAACGCATAACGCATAACGCATAACGCATAACGCATAACGCATGACGCATAACCCATAACGCATAACACATAACGCAAAACGCATAACGCATAACGCATAACGCATAATGCATTACGCATAATCCATAACGGATAACGCATAACCCATAACGCATGACGCATAACGCAAAGCCGATAACGCATAACGCATAACGCATAATGCAAAAGTCATAACGCATAACGCACAATGCATAACGCATAATCCATAACGGATAACGCATAACCTATAACGCATAACCCATACCGCATTAACCATAACGCATAATACATAACGCATAATCCATACGGATAACGCATAACCCATAACGCATAACGCATAACGCATAACGCATAACGCATAACGCATAACGCATAACGCATAACGCATAACGCATAACGCATAACGCATAACGCATAACGCATAACGCATAACGCATAACGCATAACGCATAACGCATAACGCATAACGCATAACGCATAACGCATAACGCATAACGCATAACGCATAACGCATAACGCATAACGCATAACGCATAACGCATAACGCATAACGCATAACGCATAACGCATAACGCATAACGCATAACGCATAACGCATAACGCATAACGCATAACGCATAACGCATAACGCATAACGCATAACGCATAACGCATAACGCATAACGCATAACGCATAACGCATAACGCATAACGCATAACGCATAACGCATAACGCATAACGCATAACGCATAACGCATAACGCATAACGCATAACGCATAACGCATAACGCATAACCCATAACGCATAACGCAAAGCCGATAACGCATGACGCATTACGCATAACCCATAAAGCATAACGCATAACGCATAACGCATAACGCATGACGCATAACGCATAACGCATGACGCATAACCCATAACGCATAACACATAACGCAAAACGCATAACGCATAATGCATTACGCATAATCCATAACGGATAACGCATAACCCATAACGCATGACGCATAACGCAAAGCCGATAACGCATAACGCATAATGCAAAAGTCATAACGCATAACGCACAATGCATAACGCATAATCCATAACGGATAACGCATAACCTATAACGCATAACCCATACCGCATTAACCATAACGCATAATACATAACGCATAATCCATACGGATAACGCATAACCCATAACGCATATCGCATAACGCATAACGCATAACGCATAACGCATAACGCATAACGCATAACGCATAACGCATAACGCATAACGCATAACGCATAACGCATAACGCATAACGCATAACGCATAACGCATAACGCATAACGCATAACGCATAACGCATAACGCATAACGCATAACGCATAACGCATAACGCATAACGCATAACGCATAACGCATAACGCATAACGCATAACGCATAACGCATAACGCATAACGCATAACGCATGACGCATAACGCATAACGCATAACGCATAACGCAAAACGTATAACGCATAACGCATAACGCATAACGCATAACGCATGACGCATAACCCATAACGCATAACACATAACGCAAAACGCATAACGCATAACGCATAATGCATTACGCATAATCCATAACGGATAACGCATAACCCTTAACGCATGACGCATAACGCAAAGCCGATAACGCATAACGCATAACGCATAATGCAAAAGTCATAACGCATAACGCACAATGCATAACGCATAATCCATAACGGATAACGCATAACCTATAACGCATAACGCACAATGCATAACGCATAATCCATAACGGATAACGCATAACCCATAACGCATAACGCAAAGCCGATAACGCATAACGCATTACGCATAACCCATAAAGCATAACGCATAACGCATAACGCATAACGCAAAAGGCATAACGCATATCGCATAACGCATAACGCATAACGCATAACGTATAACGCATAACGCATAACGGATAACGGATAACGCACAACGCATAACGCATAACGGATAACGGGTAACGCACAACGCATAACCCATAACGCATTAAACATAACGCATAATACATAACGCATAATCCATAACGGATAACGCATAACCCATAACGCATAACGCAAAGCCGATAACGCATGACGCATTACGCATAACCCATAAAGCATAACGCATAACGCATAACGCATTACGCATAACGCATAACGCATAACGCATAACGCATAACGCATAACGCATAACGCATAACGCATAACGCATAACGCATAACGCATAACGCATAACGCATAACGCATGACGCATAACCCATAACGCATAACACATAACGCAAAACGCATAACGCATAACGCATAACGCATAATGCATTACGCATAATCCATAACGGATAACGCATAACCCATAACGCATGACGCATAACGCAAAGCCGATAACGCATAACGCATAACGCATAATGCAAAAGTCATAACGCATAACGCACAATGCATAACGCATAATCCATAACGGATAACGCATAACCTATAACGCATAACCCATACCGCATTAACCATAACGCATAATACATAACGCATAATCCATTCGGATAACGCATAACCCATAAAGCATAACGCATAACGCATAACGCATAACGCATAACGCATAACGCATAACGCATAACGCATAACGCATAACGCATAACGCATAACGCATAACGCATAAAGCATAACGCATAACGCATAACGCATAACGCATAACGCATAACGCATAACGCATAACGCATAACGCATAACGCATAACGCATAACGCATAAAGCATAACGCATAACGCATAACGCATAACGCATAACGCATAACGCATAACGCATAACGCATAACGCATAACGCATAACGCATAACGCATAACGCATAACGCATAACGCATAACGCATAACGCATAACGCATAACGCATAACCCATAACGCATAACGCAAAGCCGATAACGCATGACGCATTACGCATAACCCATAAAGCATAACGCATAACGCATAACGCATAACGCATAACGCATAACGCATAACGCATAACGCATAACGCATAACGCATAACGCATAACGCATAACGCATAACGCATAACGCATGACGCATAACCCATAACGCATAACACATAACGCAAAACGCATAACGCATAACGCATAACGCATAACGCATAACGCATAACGCATAACGCATAACGCATAACGCATAACGCATAACGCATAACGCATAACGCATAACGCATAACGCATAACGCATAACGCATAACGCATAACGCATAACGCATAACGCATAACGCATAACGTATAACGCATAACGCATAACGCATAACGCAAAACGTATAACGCATAACGCATAACGCATAACGCATAACGCATGACGCATAACCCATAACGCATAACACATAACGCAAAACGCATAACGCATAACGCATAATGCATTACGCATAATCCATAACGGATAACGCATAACCCTTAACGCATGACGCATAACGCAAAGCCGATAACGCATAACGCATAACGCATAATGCAAAAGTCATAACGCATAACGCACAATGCATAACGCATAATCCATAACGGATAACGCATAACCTATAACGCATAACGCATAACGCATAACGCATAACGCATAACGCATAACGCATAACGCATAACGCATAACGCATAACGCATAACGCATAACGCATAACGCATAACGCATAACGCATAACGCATAACGCATAACGCATAACGCATAACGCATAACGCATAACGCATGACGCATAACCCATAACGCATAACACATAACGCAAAACGCATAACGCATAACGCATAATGCATTACGCATAATCCATAACGGATAACGCATGACGCATAACGCAAAGCCGATATCGCATAACGCATAATGCAAAAGTCATAACGCATAACGCACAATGCATAACGCATAATCCATAACGGATAACGCATAACCTATAACGCATAACCCATACCGCATTAACCATAACGCATAATACATAACGCATAATCAATACGGATAACGCATAACCCATAACGCATATCGCATAACGCATAACGCATAACGCATAACGCATAACGCATAACGCATAACGCATAACGCATAACGCATAACGCATAACGCATAACGCATAATGCAAAAGTCATAACGCATAACGCACAATGCATAACGCATAATCCATAACGGATAACGCATAACCTATAACGCATAACCTATACCGCATTAACCATAACGCATAATACATAACGCATAATCCATTCGGATAACGCATAACCCATGACGCATAACGCATAACGCATAACGCATAACGCATAACGCATAACGCATAACGCATAACGCATAACGCATAACGCATAACGCATAACGCATAACGCATAACGCATAACGCATAACGCATAACGCATAACGCATAACGCATAACGCATAACGCATAACGCATAACGCATAACGCATAACGCATAACGCATAACGCATAACGCATAACGCATAACGCATAACGCATAACGCATAACGCATAACGCATAACGCATAACGCATAACGCATAACGCATAACGCATAACGCATAACGCATAACGCATAACGCATAACGCATAACGCATAACGCATAACGCATAACGCATAACGCATAACGCATAACGCATAACGCATAACGCATAACGCATAACGCATAACGCATAACGCATAACGCATAACGCATAACGCATAACGCATAACGCATAACGCATAACGCATAACGCATAACGCATAACGCATAACGCATAACGCATAACGCATAACGCATAACGCATAACGCATAACGCATAACGCATAACGCATAACGCATAACGCATAACGCATAACGCATAACGCATAACGCATAACGCATAACGCATAACGCATAACGCATAACGCATAACGCATAACGCATAACGTATAACGCATAACGCATAACGCATAACGCAAAACGTATAACGCATAACGCATAACGCATAACGCATAACGCATGACGCATAACCCATAACGCATAACACATAACGCAAAACGCATAACGCATAACGCATAATGCATTACGCATAATCCATAACGGATAACGCATAACCCTTAACGCATGACGCATAACGCAAAGCCGATAACGCATAACGCATAACGCATAATGCAAAAGTCATAACGCATAACGCACAATGCATAACGCATAATCCATAACGGATAACGCATAACCTATAACGCATAACGCACAATGCATAACGCATAATCCATAACGGATAACGCATAACCCATAACGCATAACGCAAAGCCGATAACGCATAACGCATTACGCATAACCCATAAAGCATAACGCATAACGCATAACGCATAACGCAAAAGGCATAACGCATATCGCATAACGCATAACGCATAACGCATAACGTATAACGCATAACGCATAACGGATAACGGATAACGCACAACGCATAACGCATAACGGATAACGGGTAACGCACAACGCATAACCCATAACGCATTAAACATAACGCATAATACATAACGCATAATCCATAACGGATAACGCATAACCCATAACGCATAACGCAAAGCCGATAACGCATGACGCATTACGCATAACCCATAAAGCATAACGCATAACGCATAACGCATTACGCATAACGCATAACGCATAACGCATAACGCATAACGCATAACGCATAACGCATAACGCATAACGCATAACGCATAACGCATAACGCATGACGCATAACCCATAACGCATAACACATAACGCAAAACGCATAACGCATAACGCATAACGCATAATGCATTACGCATAATCCATAACGGATAACGCATAACCCATAACGCATGACGCATAACGCAAAGCCGATAACGCATAACGCATAACGCATAATGCAAAAGTCATAACGCATAACGCACAATGCATAACGCATAATCCATAACGGATAACGCATAACCTATAACGCATAACCCATACCGCATTAACCATAACGCATAATACATAACGCATAATCCATTCGGATAACGCATAACCCATAAAGCATAACGCATAACGCATAACGCATAACGCATAACGCATAACGCATAACGCATAACGCATAACGCATAACGCATAACGCATAACGCATAACGCATAAAGCACAACGCATAACGCATAACGCATAACGCATAACGCATAACGCATAACGCATAACGCATAACGCATAACGCATAACGCATAACGCATAACGCATAAAGCATAACGCATAACGCATAACGCATAACGCATAACGCATAACGCATAACGCATAACGCATAACGCATAACGCATAACGCATAACGCATAACGCATAACGCATAACGCATAACGCATAACGCATAACGCATAACGCATAACGCATAACGCATAACCCATAACGCATAACGCAAAGCCGATAACGCATGACGCATTACGCATAACCCATAAAGCATAACGCATAACGCATAACGCATAACGCATAACGCATAACGCATAACGCATAACGCATAACGCATAACGCATAACGCATAACGCATAACGCATGACGCATAACCCATAACGCATAACACATAACGCAAAACGCATAACGCATAACGCATAACGCATAACGCATAACGCATAACGCATAACGCATAACGCATAACGCATAACGCATAACGCATAACGCATAACGCATAACGCATAACGCATAACGCATAACGCATAACGCATAACGCATAACGCATAACGCATAACGTATAACGCATAACGCATAACGCATAACGCAAAACGTATAACGCATAACGCATAACGCATAACGCATAACGCATGACGCATAACCCATAACGCATAACACATAACGCAAAACGCATAACGCATAACGCATAATGCATTACGCATAATCCATAACGGATAACGCATAACCCTTAACGCATGACGCATAACGCAAAGCCGATAACGCATAACGCATAACGCATAATGCAAAAGTCATAACGCATAACGCACAATGCATAACGCATAATCCATAACGGATAACGCATAACCTATAACGCATAACGCACAATGCATAACGCATAATCCATAACGGATAACGCATAACCTATAACGCATAACCCATAACGCATTAACCATAACGCATAATACATAACGCATAATCCATAACGGATAACGCATAACCCATAACGCATAACGCAAAGCCGATAACGCATAACGCATTACGCATAACCCATAAAGCATAACGCATAACGCATAACGCATAACGCAAAAGGCATAACGCATATCGCATAACGCATAACGCATAACGCATAACGTATAACGCATAACGCATAACGGATAACGGATAACGCACAACGCATAACGCATAACGGATAACGGGTAACGCACAACGCATAACCCATAACGCATTAAACATAACGCATAATACATAACGCATAATCCATAACGGATAACGCATAACCCATAACGCATAACGCAAAGCCGATAACGCATGACGCATTACGCATAACCCATAAAGCATAACGCATAACGCATAACGCATTACGCATAACGCATAACGCATAACGCATAACGCATAACGCATAACGCATAACGCATAACGCATAACGCATAACGCATAACGCATAACGCATAACGCATAACGCATGACGCATAACCCATAACGCATAACACATAACGCAAAACGCATAACGCATAACGCATAACGCATAATGCATTACGCATAATCCATAACGGATAACGCATAACCCATAACGCATGACGCATAACGCAAAGCCGATAACGCATAACGCATAACGCATAATGCAAAAGTCATAACGCATAACGCACAATGCATAACGCATATTCCATAACGGATAACGCATAACCTATAACGCATAACCCATACCGCATTAACCATAACGCATAATACATAACGCATAATCCATTCGGATAACGCATAACCCATAAAGCATAACGCATAACGCATAACGCATAACGCATAACGCATAACGCATAACGCATAACGCATAACGCATAACGCATAACGCATAACGCATAACGCATAACGCATAAAGCATAACGCATAACGCATAACGCATAACGCATAACGCATAACGCATAACGCATAACGCATAACGCATAACGCATAACGCATAACGCATAACGCATAACGCATAACGCATAACGCATAACGCATAACGCATAAAGCATAACGCATAACGCATAACGCATAACGCATAACGCATAACGCATAACGCATAACGCATAACGCATAACGCATAACGCATAACGCATAACGCATAACGCATAACGCATAACGCATAACGCATAACGCATAACGCATAACCCATAACGCATAACGCAAAGCCGATAACGCATGACGCATTACGCATAACCCATAAAGCATAACGCATAACGCATAACGCATAACGCATAACGCATAACGCATAACGCATAACGCATAACGCATAACGCATAACGCATAACGCATAACGCATAACGCATAACGCATAACGCATAACGCATAACGCATGACGCATAACCCATAACGCATAACACATAACGCAAAACGCATAACGCATAACGCATAATGCATTACGCATAATCCATAACGGATAACGCATGACGCATAACGCAAAGCCGATATCGCATAACGCATAATGCAAAAGTCATAACGCATAACGCACAATGCATAACGCATAATCCATAACGGATAACGCATAACCTATAACGCATAACCCATACCGCATTAACCATAACGCATAATACATAACGCATAATCAATACGGATAACGCATAACCCATAACGCATATCGCATAACGCATAACGCATAACGCATAACGCATAACGCATAACGCATAATGCAAAAGTCATAACGCATAACGCACAATGCATAACGCATAATCCATAACGGATAACGCATAACCTATAACGCATAACCTATACCGCATTAACCATAACGCATAATACATAACGCATAATCCATTCGGATAACGCATAACCCATGACGCATAACGCATAACGCATAACGCATAACGCATAACGCATAACGCATAACGCATAACGCATAACGCATAACGCATAACGCATAACGCATAACGCATAACGCATAACGCATAACGCATAACGCATAACGCATAACGCATAACGCATAACGCATAACGCATAACGCATAACGCATAACGCATAACGCATAACGCATAACGCATAACGCATAACGCATAACGCATAAAGCATAACGCATAACGCATAACGCATAACGCATAACGCATAACGCATAACGCATAACGCATAACGCATAACGCATAACGCATAACGCATAACGCATAACGCATAACCCATAACGCATAACGCAAAGCCGATAACGCATGACGCATTACGCATAACCCATAAAGCATAACGCATAACGCATAACGCATAACGCATAACGCATAACGCATAACGCATAACGCATAACGCATAACGCATAACGCATAACGCATAACGCATAACGCATAACGCATAACGCATAACGCATAACGCATAACGCATAACGCATAACGCATAACGCATAACGCATAACGCATAACGCATAACGCATAACGCATAACGCATAACGCATAACGCATAACGCATAACGCATAACCCATAACGCATAACGCAAAGCCGATAACGCATAACGCATAACGCAAAACGCATAACGGATAACGCACAACGCATAACCCATAACGCATTAACCATAACGCATAATCCATAACGGATAACGCATAACCCATAACGCATAACGCAAAGCCGATAACGCATAACGCATTACGCATAACCCATAAAGCATAACGAATAACGCATAACGCAAAACGCATAACGCATATCGCATAACGCATAACGCATAACGCATAACGCATAACGTATAACGCATAACGCATAACGGATAACGGATAACGCATAACCCATAACGCATTAACCATAACGCATAATACATAACGCATAATCCATAACGGATAACGCATAACCCATAACGCATAACGCAAAGCCGATAACGCGTAACGCATTACGCATAACCCATAAAGCATAACGCATAACGCATAACGCATAACGCATAACGCAAAACGCATAACGCATATCGCATAACGCATAACGCATAACGCATAACGCATAACGTATAACGCATAACGCATAACGGATAACGGATAACGCACAACGCATAACGCATAACGCATAACGCATAACGCATAACGCATAACGCATAACGCATAACGCATAACGCATAACGCATAACGCATAACGCATAACGCATAACGCATAACCCATAACGCATAACGCAAAGCCGATAACGCATAACGCATAACGCATAACGCATAACGCATAACGCATAACGCATAACGCATAACGCATAACGCATAACGCATAACGCATAACGCATAACGCATAACGCATAACGCATAACGCATAACGCATAACGCATGACGCATAACCCATAACGCATAACACATAACGCAAAACGCATAACGCATAACGCATAACGCATAACGCATAACGCATAACGCATAACGCATAACGCATAACGCATAACGCATAACGCATAACGCATAACGCATAACGCATAACGCATAACGCATAACGCATAACGCATAACGCATAACGCATAACGCATAACGCATAACGCATAACGCATAACGCATAACGCATAACGCATAACGCATAACGCATAACGCATAACGCATAACGCATAACGCATAACGCATAACGCATAACGCATAACCCATAACGCATAACGCAAAGCCGATAACGCATAACGCATAACGCATAACGCATAACGGATAACGCACAACGCATAACCCATAACGCATTAACCATAACGCATAATCCATAACGGATAACGCATAACCCATAACGCATAACGCAAAGCCGATAACGCATAACGCATTACGCATAACCCATAAAGCATAACGAATAACGCATAACGCAAAACGCATAACGCATATCGCATAACGCATAACGCATAACGCATAACGCATAACGTATAACGCATAACGCATAACGGATAACGGATAACGCATAACCCATAACGCATTAACCATAACGCATAATACATAACGCATAATCCATAACGGATAACGCATAACCCATAACGCATAACGCAAAGCCGATAACGCGTAACGCATTACGCATAACCCATAAAGCATAACGCATAACGCATAACGCATAACGCATAACGCAAAACGCATAACGCATATCGCATAACGCATAACGCATAACGCATAACGTATAACGCATAACGCATAACGGATAACGGATAACGCACAACGCATAACGCATAACGGATAACGGATAACGCATAACGCATAACGCATAACGCATGACGCATAACCCATAACGCATAACACATAACGCAAAACGCATAACGCATAACGCATAACGCATAATGCATTACGCATAATCCATAACGGATAACGCATAACCCATAACGCATGACGCATAACGCAAAGCCGATAACGCATAACGCATAACGCACAATGCATAACGCATAATCCATAACGGATAACGCATAACCTATAACGCATAACCCATACCGCATTAACCATAACGCATAATACATAACGCATAATCCATACGGATAACGCATAACCCATAACGCATAACGCATAACGCATAACGCATAACGCATAACGCATAACGCATAACGCATAACGCATAACGCATAACGCATAACGCATAACGCATAACGCATAACGCATAACGCATAACGCATAACGCATAACGCATAACGCATAACGCATAACGCATAACGCATAACGCATAACGCATAACGCATAACGCATAACGCATAACGCATAACGCATAACGCATAACGCATAACGCATAACGCATAACGCATAACGCATAACGCATAACGCATAACGCATAACGCATAACGCATAACGCATAACGCATAACGCATAACGCATAAGGCATAACGCATAACGCATAACGCATAACGCATAACGCATAACGCATAACGCATAACGCATAACGCATAACGCATAACGCATAACGCATAACGCATAACGCATAACGCATAACGCATAACGCATAACGCATAAAGCATAACGCATAACGCATAACGCATAACGCATAACGCATAACGCATAACGCATAACGCATAACGCATAACCCATAACGCATAACGCAAAGCCGATAACGCATGACGCATTACGCATAACCCATAAAGCATAACGCATAACGCATAACGCATAACGCATAACGCATAAGGCATTACGCATAACGCATAACGCATAACGCATAACGCATAACGCATAACGCATAACGCATGACGCATAACCCATAACGCATAACACATAACGCAAAACGCATAACGCATAACGCATAATGCATTACGCATAATCCATAACGGATAACGCATAACCCATAACGCATGACGCATAACGCAAAGCCGATAACGCATAACGCATAATGCAAAAGTCATAACGCATAACGCACAATGCATAACGCATAATCCATAACGGATAACGCATAACCTATAACGCATAACCCATACCGCATTAACCATAACGCATAATACATTACGCATAATCCATACGGATAACGCATAACCCATAACGCATATCGCATAACGCATAACGCATAACGCATAACGCATAACGCATAACGCATAACGCATAACCTATAACGCATAACCCATAACGCATAACGCATAACGCATAACGCATAACGCATAACGCATAACGCATAACGCATAACCCATAACGCATAACGCATAACGCATAACGCATAACGGATAACGCACAACGCATAACCCATAACGCATAATACATAACGCATAATACATAACGGATAATCCATAACGGATAACGCATAACCCATAACGCATAACGCAAAGCCGATAACGCATAACGCATTACGCATAACCCATAAAGCATAACGCATAACGCATAACGCATAACGCATAACGCATAACGCATAACGCATAACGCATAACGCATAACGCATAACGCATAACGCATAACGCATAACGCATAACGCATAACGCATAACGCATAACGCATAACGCATAACGCATAACGCATAACGCATAACGCATAACGCATAACGCATAACGCATAACGCATAACGCATAACGCATAACGCATAACGCATAACGCATAACGCATAACGCATAACGCATAACGCATAACGCATAACGCATAACGCATAACGCATAACGCATAACGCATAACGCATAACGCATAACGCATAACCCATAACGCATAACGCAAAGCCGATAACGCATAACGCATAACGCATAACGCATAACGGATAACGCACAACGCATAACCCATAACGCATAATACATAACGCATAATACATAACGGATAATCCATAACGGATAACGCATAACCCATAACGCATAACGCAAAGCCGATAACGCATAACGCATTACGCATAACCCATAAAGCATAACGAATAACGCATAACGCAAAACGCATAACGCATATCGCATAACGCATAACGCATAACGCATAACGCATAACGCATAACGCATAACGCATAACGCATAACGCATAACGCATAACGCATAACGCATAACGCATAACGCATAACGCATAACGCATAATCCATAACGGATAACGCATAACCCATAACGCATAACGCAAAGCCGATAACGCATAACGCATAACGCATAACGCATAACGCATAACGCATAACGCATAACGCATAACGCATAACGCATAACGCATAACGCATAACGCATAACGCATAACGCATAACGCATAACGCATAACGCATATCGCATAACGCATAACGCATAACGCATAACGCATAACGCATAACGCATAACGCATAACGCATAACCCATAACGCATAACGCAAAGCCGATAACGCATAACGCATAACGCATAACGCATAACGCATAACGGATAACGCACAACGCATAACCCATAACGCATAATACATAACGCATAATACATAACGGATAATCCATAACGGATAACGCATAACCCATAACGCATAACGCAAAGCCGATAACGCATAACGCATTACGCATAACCCATAAAGCATAACGAATAACGCATAACGCAAAACGCATAACGCATAACGCATAACGCATATCGCATAACGCATAACGCATAACGCATAACGCATAACGCATAACGCATAACGCATAACGCATAACGCATAACGCATAACGCATAACGCATAACGCATAACGCATAACGCATAACGCATAACGCATAACGCATAACGCATAACGCATAACGCATAACGCATAACGCATAACGCATAACGCATAACGCATAACGCATAACGCATAACGCATAACGCATAACGCATAACGCAAAACGCATAACGCATAACGCATAATGCATTACGCATAATCCATAACGGATAACGCATAACCCATAACGCATGACGCATAACGCAAAGCCGATAACGCATAACACATAACGCATAATGCAAAAGTCATAACGCATAACGCACAATGCATAACGCATAATCCATAACGGATAACGCATAACCTATAACGCATAACCCATAACGCATTAACCATAACGCATAATACATAACGCATAATCCATACGGATAACGCTTAACCCATAACGCATAACGCATAACGCATAACGCATAACGCATAACGCATAACGCATAACGCATAACGCATAACGCATAACGCATAACGCATAACGCATAACGCATAACGCATAACGCATAACGCATAACGCATAACGCATAACCCATAACGCATAACGGATAACGCACAACGCATAACCCATAACGCATAATACATAACGCATAATACATAACGGATAATCCATAACGGATAACGCATAACCCATAACGCATAACGCAAAGCCGATAACGCATAACGCATTACGCATAACCCATAAAGCATAACGAATAACGCATAACGCAAAACGCATAACGCATAACGCATAACGCATAACGCATATCGCATAACGCATAACGCATAACGCATAACGCATAACGCATAACGCATAACGCATAACGCATAACGCATAACGCATAACGCATAACGCATAACGCATAACGCATAACGCATAACGCATAACGCATAACGCATAACGCATAACGCATAACGCATAACGCATAACGCATAACGCATAACGCATAACGCATAACGCATAACGCATAACGCATAACGCATAACGCATAACGCATAACGCATAACGCATAACGCATAACGCATAACGCATAACGCATAACGCAAAACGCATAACGCATAACGCATAATGCATTACGCATAATCCATAACGGATAACGCATAACCCATAACGCATGACGCATAACGCAAAGCCGATAACGCATAACACATAACGCATAATGCAAAAGTCATAACGCATAACGCACAATGCATAACGCATAATCCATAACGGATAACGCATAACCTATAACGCATAACCCATAACGCATTAACCATAACGCATAATACATAACGCATAATCCATACGGATAACGCTTAACCCATAACGCATAACGCATAACGCATAACGCATAACGCATAACGCATAACGCATAACGCATAACGCATAAAGCATAACGCATAACGCATAACGCATAACCCATAACGCATAACGCAAAGCCGATAACGCATGACGCATTACGCATAACCCATAAAGCATAACGCATAACGCATAACGCATAACGCATAACGCATAACGCATAACGCATAACGCATAACGCATGACGCATAACCCATAACGCATAACACATAACGCAAAACGCATAACGCATAATGCATTACGCATAATCCATAACGGATAACGCATAACGCAAAGCCGATAACCCATAACGCAAAGCCGATAACGCATAACGCATAACGCATAATGCAAAAGTCATAACGCATAACGCACAATGCATAACGCATAATCCATAACGCATAACGCATAACGCATAACGCATAACGCATAACGCATATCGCATAACGCATAACGCATAACGCATAACGCATAACGCATAACGCATAACGCATAAAGCATAACGCATAACGCATAACGCATAACGCATAACGCATAACCCATAACGCATGACGCATAACCCATAACGCATGACGCATAACGCAAAGCCGATAACGCATAACACATAACGCATAATGCAAAAGTCATAACGCATAACGCACAATGCATAACGCATAATCCATAACGGATAACGCATAACCTATAACGCATAACCCATACCGCATTAACCATAACGCATAATACATAACGCATAATCCATACGGATAACGCATAACCCATAACGCATAACGCATAACGCATAATGCATAAGGCATAACGCATAACGCATAACGCATAACGCATAACGCATAACGCATAACGCATAACGCATAACGCATAACGCATAACGCATAACGCATAACGCATAACGCATAACGCATAACGCATAACGCATAACGCATAACGCATAACGCATAACGCATAACGCATAACGCATAACGCATAGCCCATAACGCATAACGCATAACGCATAACGCATAATGCAAAAGTCATAACGCATAACGCATAACGCATGACGCATAACGCATAACGCATAACGCATAACGCATAACGCATAACGCATAACGCATAACGCATAACGCATAACGCATAACGCATAACGCATAACGCATAACGCATAACGCATAACGCATAACGCATAACGCATAACCCATAACGCATAACGCAAAGCCGATAACGCATAACGCATAACGCATAACGCATAACGGATAACGCACAACGCATAACCCATAACGCATAATACATAACGCATAATACATAACGGATAATCCATAACGGATAACGCATAACCCATAACGCATAACGCAAAGCCGATAACGCATAACGCATTACGCATAACCCATAAAGCATAACGAATAACGCATAACGCAAAACGCATAACGCATATCGCATAACGCATAACGCATAACGCATAACGCATAACGCATAACGCATAACGCATAACGCATAACGCATAACGCATAACGCATAACGCATAACGCATAACGCATAACGCATAACGCATAACGCATAACGCATAACGCATAACGCATAACGCATAACGCATAATCCATAACGGATAACGCATAACCCATAACGCATAACGCAAAGCCGATAACGCATAACGCATAACGCATAACGCATAACGCATAACGCATAACGCATAACGCATAACGCATAACGCATAACGCATAACGCATAACGCATAACGCATAACGCATAACGCATAACGCATAACGCATAACGCATAACGCATAACGCATAACGCATAACGCATAACGCATAACGCATAACGCATAACGCATAACGCATAACGCATAACCCATAACGCATAACGCAAAGCCGATAACGCATAACGCATAACGCATAACGCATAACGGATAACGCACAACGCATAACCCATAACGCATAATACATAACGCATAATACATAACGGATAATCCATAACGGATAACGCATAACCCATAACGCATAACGCAAAGCCGATAACGCATAACGCATTACGCATAACCCATAAAGCATAACGAATAACGCATAACGCAAAACGCATAACGCATAACGCATAACGCATATCGCATAACGCATAACGCATAACGCATAACGCATAACGCATAACGCATAACGCATAACGCATAACGCATAACGCATAACGCATAACGCATAACGCATAACGCATAACGCATAACGCATAACGCATAACGCATAACGCATAACGCATAACGCATAACGCATAACGCATAACGCATAACGCATAACGCATAACGCATAACGCATAACGCATAACGCATAACGCATAACGCATAACGCATAACGCATAACGCATAACGCAAAACGCATAACGCATAACGCATAACCCATAACGCATAACGCAAAGCCGATAACGCATAACGCATAACGCATAACGCATAACGGATAACGCACAACGCATAACCCATAACGCATAATACATAACGCATAATACATAACGGATAATCCATAACGGATAACGCATAACCCATAACGCATAACGCAAAGCCGATAACGCATAACGCATTACGCATAACCCATAAAGCATAACGAATAACGCATAACGCAAAACGCATAACGCATATCGCATAACGCATAACGCATAACGCATAACGCATAACGCATAACGCATAACGCATAACGCATAACGCATAACGCATAACGCATAACGCATAACGCATAACGCATAACGCATAACGCATAACGCATAACGCATAACGCATAACGCATAACGCATAACGCATAACGCATAATCCATAACGGATAACGCATAACCCATAACGCATAACGCAAAGCCGATAACGCATAACGCATAACGCATAACGCATAACGCATAACGCATAACGCATAACGCATAACGCATAACGCATAACGCATAACGCATAACGCATAACGCATAACGCATAACGCATAACGCATAACGCATAACGCATAACGCATAACGCATAACGCATAACGCATAACGCATAACGCATAACGCATAACGCATAACGCATAACGCATAACGCATAACCCATAACGCATAACGCAAAGCCGATAACGCATAACGCATAACGCATAACGCATAACGGATAACGCACAACGCATAACCCATAACGCATAATACATAACGCATAATACATAACGGATAATCCATAACGGATAACGCATAACCCATAACGCATAACGCAAAGCCGATAACGCATAACGCATTACGCATAACCCATAAAGCATAACGAATAACGCATAACGCAAAACGCATAACGCATAACGCATAACGCATATCGCATAACGCATAACGCATAACGCATAACGCATAACGCATAACGCATAACGCATAACGCATAACGCATAACGCATAACGCATAACGCATAACGCATAACGCATAACGCATAACGCATAACGCATAACGCATAACGCATAACGCATAACGCATAACGCATAACGCATAACGCATAACGCATAACGCATAACGCATAACGCATAACGCATAACGCATAACGCATAACGCATAACGCATAACGCATAACGCATAACGCATAACGCATAACGCAAAACGCATAACGCATAACGCATAATGCATTACGCATAATCCATAACGGATAACGCATAACCCATAACGCATGACGCATAACGCAAAGCCGATAACGCATAACACATAACGCATAATGCAAAAGTCATAACGCATAACGCACAATGCATAACGCATAATCCATAACGGATAACGCATAACCTATAACGCATAACCCATAACGCATTAACCATAACGCATAATACATAACGCATAATCCATACGGATAACGCTTAACCCATAACGCATAACGCATAACGCATAACGCATAACGCATAACGCATAACGCATAACGCATAACGCATAACGCATAACGCATAACGCATAACGCATAACGCATAACGCATAACGCATAACGCATAACGCATAACCCATAACGCATAACGGATAACGCACAACGCATAACCCATAACGCATAATACATAACGCATAATACATAACGGATAATCCATAACGGATAACGCATAACCCATAACGCATAACGCAAAGCCGATAACGCATAACGCATTACGCATAACCCATAAAGCATAACGAATAACGCATAACGCAAAACGCATAACGCATAACGCATAACGCATAACGCATATCGCATAACGCATAACGCATAACGCATAACGCATAACGCATAACGCATAACGCATAACGCATAACGCATAACGCATAACGCATAACGCATAACGCATAACGCATAACGCATAACGCATAACGCATAACGCATAACGCATAACGCATAACGCATAACGCATAACGCATAACGCATAACGCATAACGCATAACGCATAACGCATAACGCATAACGCATAACGCATAACGCATAACGCATAACGCATAACGCAAAACGCATAACGCATAACGCATAATGCATTACGCATAATCCATAACGGATAACGCATAACCCATAACGCATGACGCATAACGCAAAGCCGATAACGCATAACACATAACGCATAATGCAAAAGTCATAACGCATAACGCACAATGCATAACGCATAATCCATAACGGATAACGCATAACCTATAACGCATAACCCATAACGCATTAACCATAACGCATAATACATAACGCATAATCCATACGGATAACGCTTAACCCATAACGCATAACGCATAACGCATAACGCATAACGCATAACGCATAACGCATAACGCATAACGCATAACGCATAACGCATAACGCATAACGCATAACGCATAACGCATAACGCATAACGCATAACGCATAACGCATAACGCATAACGCATAACGCATAACCCATAACGCATAACGGATAACGCACAACGCATAACCCATAACGCATAATACATAACGCATAATACATAACGGATAATCCATAACGGATAACGCATAACCCATAACGCATAACGCAAAGCCGATAACGCATAACGCATTACGCATAACCCATAAAGCATAACGAATAACGCATAACGCAAAACGCATAACGCATAACGCATAACGCATAACGCATATCGCATAACGCATAACGCATAACGCATAACGCATAACGCATAACGCATAACGCATAACGCATAACGCATAACGCATAACGCATAACGCATAACGCATAACGCATAACGCATAACGCATAACGCATAACGCATAACGCATAACGCATAACGCATAACGCATAACGCATAACGCATAACGCATAACGCATAACGCATAACGCATAACGCATAACGCATAACGCATAACGCATAACGCATAACGCATAACGCATAACGCATAACGCATAACGCAAAATGCATAACGCATAACGCATAATGCATTACGCATAATCCATAACGGATAACGCATAACCCATAACGCATGACGCATAACGCAAAGCCGATAACGCATAACACATAACGCATAATGCAAAAGTCATAACGCATAACGCACAATGCATAACGCATAATCCATAACGGATAACGCATACCCTATAACGCATAACCCATAACGCATTAACCATAACGCATAATACATAACGCATAATCCATACGGATAACGCTTAACCCATAACGCATAACGCATAACGCATAACGCATAACGCATAACGCATAACGCATAACGCATAACGCATAACGCATAACGCATAAAGCATAACGCATAACGCATAACGCATAACCCATAACGCATAACGCAAAGCTGATAACGCATGACGCATTACGCATAACCCATAAAGCATAACGCATAACGCATAACGCATAACGCATAACGCATAACGCATAACGCATAACGCATAACGCATAACGCATAACGCATAACGCATGACGCATAACCCATAACGCATAACACATAACGCAAAACGCATAACGCATAATGCATTACGCATAATCCATAACGGATAACGCATAACGCAAAGCCGATAACGCATAACGCATAACGCATAATGCAAAAGTCATAACGCATAACGCACAATGCATAACGCATAATCCATAACGCATAACGCATAACGCATAACGCATAACGCATAACGCATAACGCATATCGCATAACGCATAACGCATAACGCATAACGCATAACGCATAACGCATAACGCATAAAGCATTACGCATAACGCATAACGCATAACGCATAACGCATAACCCATAACGCATGACGCATAACCCATAACGCATGACGCATAACGCAAAGCCGATAACGCATAACACATAACGCATAATGCAAAAGTCATAACGCATAACGCACAATGCATAACGCATAATCCATAACGGATAACGCATAACCTATAACGCATAACCCATACCGCATTAACCATAACGCATAATACATAACGCATAATCCATACGGATAACGCATAACCCATAACGCATAACGCATAACGCATAATGCATAAGGCATAACGCATAACGCATAACGCATAACGCATAACGCATAACGCATAACGCATAACGCATAACGCATAACGCATAACGCATAACGCATAACGCATAACGCATAACGCATAACGCATAACGCATAACGCATAACGCATAACGCATAACGCATAACGCATAACGCATAACGCATAACGCATAACGCATAACGCATAACGCATAACGCATAACGCATAACGCATAACGCATAACGCATAACGCATAACGCATAACGCATAACGCATAACGCATAACGCATAACGCATAACGCATAACGCATAACGCATAACGCATAACGCATAACGCATAACGCATAACGCATAACGCATAACGCATAACGCATAACGCATAACGCATAATCCATAACGGATAACGCATAACCCATAACGCATAACGCAAAGCCGATAACGCATAACGCATAACGCATAACGCATAACGCATAACGCATAACGCATAACGCATAACGCATAACGCATAACGCATAACGCATAACGCATAACGCATAACGCATAACGCATAACGCATAACGCATAACGCATAACCCATAACGCATAACGCAAAGCCGATAACGCATAACGCATAACGCATAACGGATAACGCACAACGCATAACCCATAACGCATAATACATAACGCATAATACATAACGGATAATCCATAACGGATAACGCATAACCCATAACGCATAACGCAAAGCCGATAACGCATAACGCATTACGCATAACCCATAAAGCATAACGAATAACGCATAACGCAAAACGCATAACGCATATCGCATAACGCATAACGCATAACGCATAACGCATAACGCATAACGCATAACGCATAACGCATAACGCATAACGCATAACGCATAACGCATAACGCATAACGCATAACGCATAACGCATAACGCATAACGCATAATCCATAACGGATAACGCATAACCCATAACGCATAACGCAAAGCCGATAACGCATAACGCATAACGCATAACGCATAACGCATAACGCATAACGCATAACGCATAACGCATAACGCATAACGCATAACGCATAACGCATAACGCATAACGCATAACGCATAACGCATAACGCATAACGCATAACGCATAACGCATAACGCATAACGCATAACGCATAACGCATAACCCATAACGCATAACGCAAAGCCGATAACGCATAACGCATAACGCATAACGCATAACGGATAACGCACAACGCATAACCCATAACGCATAATACATAACGCATAATACATAACGGATAATCCATAACGGATAACGCATAACCCATAACGCATAACGCAAAGCCGATAACGCATAACGCATTACGCATAACCCATAAAGCATAACGAATAACGCATAACGCAAAACGCATAACGCATAACGCATAACGCATATCGCATAACGCATAACGCATAACGCATAACGCATAACGCATAACGCATAACGCATAACGCATAACGCATAACGCATAACGCATAACGCATAACGCATAACGCATAACGCATAACGCATAACGCATAACGCATAACGCATAACGCATAACGCATAACGCATAACGCATAACGCATAACGCATAACGCATAACGCATAACGCATAACGCATAACGCATAACGCATAACGCATAACGCAAAACGCATAACGCATAACGCATAATGCATTACGCATAATCCATAACGGATAACGCATAACCCATAACGCATGACGCATAACGCAAAGCCGATAACGCATAACACATAACGCATAATGCAAAAGTCATAACGCATAACGCACAATGCATAGCGCATAATCCATAACGGATAACGCATAACCTATAACGCATAACCCATAACGCATTAACCATAACGCATAATACATAACGCATAATCCATACGGATAACGCTTAACCCATAACGCATAACGCATAACGCATAACGCATAACGCATAACGCATAACGCATAACGCATAACGCATAACGCATAACGCATAACGCATAACGCATAACGCATAACGCATAACGCATAACGCATAACCCATAACGCATAACGGATAACGCACAACGCATAACCCATAACGCATAATACATAACGCATAATACATAACGGATAATCCATAACGGATAACGCATAACCCATAACGCATAACGCAAAGCCGATAACGCATAACGCATTACGCATAACCCATAAAGCATAACGAATAACGCATAACGCAAAACGCATAACGCATAACGCATAACGCATAACGCATATCGCATAACGCATAACGCATAACGCATAACGCATAACGCATAACGCATAACGCATAACGCATAACGCATAACGCATAACGCATAACGCATAACGCATAACGCATAACGCATAACGCATAACGCATAACGCATAAAGCATAACGCATAACGCATAACGCATAACCCATAACGCATAACGCAAAGCCGATAACGCATGACGCATTACGCATAACCCATAAAGCATAACGCATAACGCATAACGCATAACGCATAACGCATAACGCATAACGCATAACGCATAACGCATAACGCATGACGCATAACCCATAACGCATAACACATAACGCAAAACGCATAACGCATAATGCATTACGCATAATCCATAACGGATAACGCATAACGCAAAGCCGATAACCCATAACGCAAAGCCGATAACGCATAACGCATAACGCATAATGCAAAAGTCATAACGCATAACGCACAATGCATAACGCATAATCCATAACGCATAACGCATAACGCATAACGCATAACGCATAACGCATATCGCATAACGCATAACGCATAACGCATAACGCATAACGCATAACGCATAACGCATAAAGCATAACGCATAACGCATAACGCATAACGCATAACGCATAACCCATAACGCATGACGCATAACCCATAACGCATGACGCATAACGCAAAGCCGATAACGCATAACACATAACGCATAATGCAAAAGTCATAACGCATAACGCACAATGCATAACGCATAATCCATAACGGATAACGCATAACCTATAACGCATAACCCATACCGCATTAACCATAACGCATAATACATAACGCATAATCCATACGGATAACGCATAACCCATAACGCATAACGCATAACGCATAATGCATAAGGCATAAGGCATAACGCATAACGCATAACGCATAACGCATAACGCATAACGCATAACGCATAACGCATAACGCATAACGCATAACGCATAACGCATAACGCATAACGCATAACGCATAACGCATAACGCATAACGCATAACGCATAACGCATAACGCATAGCCCATAACGCATAACGCATAACGCATAACGCATAATGCAAAAGTCATAACGCATAACGCATAACGCATGACGCATAACGCATAACGCATAACGCATAACGCATAACGCATAACGCATAACGCATAACGCATAACGCATAACGCATAACGCATAACGCATAACGCATAACGCATAACGCATAACGCATAACGCATAACGCATAACGCATAACGCATAACGCATAACGCATAACGCATAACGCATAACGCATAACGCATAACGCATAACGCATAACGCATAACGCATAACGCATAACGCATAACGCATAACGCATAACGCATAACGCATAACGCATAACGCAAAACGCATAACGCATAACGCATAATGCATTACGCATAATCCATAACGGATAACGCATAACCCATAACGCATGACGCATAACGCAAAGCCGATAACGCATAACACATAACGCATAATGCAAAAGTCATAACGCATAACGCACAATGCATAACGCATAATCCATAACGGATAACGCATAACCTATAACGCATAACCCATAACGCATTAACCATAACGCATAATACATAACGCATAATCCATACGGATAACGCTTAACCCATAACGCATAACGCATAACGCATAACGCATAACGCATAACGCATAACGCATAACGCATAACGCATAACGCATAACGCATAACGCATAACGCATAACGCATAACGCATAACGCATAACGCATAACGCATAACGCATAACCCATAACGCATAACGCAAAGCCGATAACGCATGACGCATTACGCATAACCCATAAAGCATAACGCATAACGCATAACGCATAACGCATAACGCATAACGCATAACGCATACCGCATAACGCATAACGCATAACGCATGACGCATAACCCATAACGCATAACACATAACGCAAAACGCATAACGCATTACGCATAATGCATTACGCATAATCCATAACGGATAACGCATAACGCAAAGCCGATAACCCATAACGCAAAGCCGATAACGCATAACGCATAACGCATAATGCAAAAGTCATAACGCATAACGCACAATGCATAACGCATAATCCATAACGCATAACGCATAACGCATAACGCATAACGCATATCGCATAACGCATAACGCATAACGCATAACGCATAACGCATAACGCATAACGCATAAAGCATAACGCATAACGCATAACGCATAACGCATAACGCATAACCCATAACGCATGACGCATAACCCATAACGCATGACGCATAACGCAAAGCCGATAACGCATAACACATAACGCATAATGCAAAAGTCATAACGCATAACGCACAATGCATAACGCATAATCCATAACGGATAACGCATAACCTATAACGCATAACCCATACCGCATTAACCATAACGCATAATACATAACGCATAATCCATACGGATAACGCATAACCCATAACGCATAACGCATAACGCATAATCCATAACGCATAACGCATAACGCATAACGCATAACGCATAACGCATAACGCATAACGCATAACGCATGACGCATAACCCATAACGCATAACACATAACGCAAAACGCATAACGCATAATGCATTACGCATAATCCATAACGGATAACGCATAACGCAAAGCCGATAACCCATAACGCAAAGCCGATAACGCATAACGCATAACGCATAATGCAAAAGTCATAACGCATAACGCACAATGCATAACGCATAATCCATAACGCATAACGCATAACGCATAACGCATAACGCATAACGCATATCGCATAACGCATAACGCATAACGCATAACGCATAACGCATAACGCATAACGCATAAAGCATAACGCATAACGCATAACGCATAACGCATAACGCATAACCCATAACGCATGACGCATAACCCATAACGCATGACGCATAACGCAAAGCCGATAACGCATAACACATAACGCATAATGCAAAAGTCATAACGCATAACGCACAATGCATAACGCATAATCCATAACGGATAACGCATAACCTATAACGCATAACCCATACCGCATTAACCATAACGCATAATACATAACGCATAATCCATACGGATAACGCATAACCCATAACGCAAAACGCATAACGCATAATGCATAAGGCATAAGGCATAACGCATAACGCATAACGCATAACGCATAACGCATAACGCATAACGCATAACGCATAACGCATAACGCATAACGCATAACGCATAACGCATAACGCATAACGCATAACGCATAACGCATAACGCATAACGCATAGCCCATAACGCATAACGCATAACGCATAACGCATAATGCAAAAGTCATAACGCATAACGCATAACGCATGACGCATAACGCATAACGCATAACGCATAACGCATAACGCATAACGCATAACGCATAACGCATAACGCATAACGCATAACGCATAACGCATAACGCATAACGCATAACGCATAACGCATAACGCATAACGCATAACGCATAACGCATAACGCATAACGCATAACGCATAACGCATAACGCATAACGCATAACGCATAACGCATAACGCATAACGCATAACGCATAACGCATAACGCATAACGCATAACGCATAACGCATAACGCATAACGCATAACGCATAACGCATAACGCAAAACGCATAACGCATAACGCATAATGCATTACGCATAATCCATAACGGATAACGCATAACCCATAACGCATGACGCATAACGCAAAGCCGATAACGCATAACACATAACGCATAATGCAAAAGTCATAACGCATAACGCACAATGCATAACGCATAATCCATAACGGATAACGCATAACCTATAACGCATAACCCATAACGCATTAACCATAACGCATAATACATAACGCATAATCCATACGGATAACGCTTAACCCATAACGCATAACGCATAACGCATAACGCATAACGCATAACGCATAACGCATAACGCATAACGCATAACGCATAACGCATAACGCATAACGCATAACGCATAACGCATAACGCATAACGCATAACGCATAACGCATAACGCATAACCCATAACGCATAACGCAAAGCCGATAACGCATGACGCATTACGCATAACCCATAAAGCATAACGCATAACGCATAACGCATAACGCATAACGCATAACGCATAACGCATACCGCATAACGCATAACGCATAACGCATGACGCATAACCCATAACGCATAACACATAACGCAAAACGCATAACGCATTACGCATAATGCATTACGCATAATCCATAACGGATAACGCATAACGCAAAGCCGATAACCCATAACGCAAAGCCGATAACGCATAACGCATAACGCATAATGCAAAAGTCATAACGCATAACGCACAATGCATAACGCATAATCCATAACGCATAACGCATAACGCATAACGCATAACGCATATCGCATAACGCATAACGCATAACGCATAACGCATAACGCATAACGCATAACGCATAAAGCATAACGCATAACGCATAACGCATAACGCATAACGCATAACCCATAACGCATGACGCATAACCCATAACGCATGACGCATAACGCAAAGCCGATAACGCATAACACATAACGCATAATGCAAAAGTCATAACGCATAACGCACAATGCATAACGCATAATCCATAACGGATAACGCATAACCTATAACGCATAACCCATACCGCATTAACCATAACGCATAATACATAACGCATAATCCATACGGATAACGCATAACCCATAACGCATAACGCATAACGCATAATCCATAACGCATAACGCATAACGCATAACGCATAACGCATAACGCATAACGCATAACGCATAATCCATAACGGATAACGCATAACCCATAACGCATAACGCAAAGCCGATAACGCATAACGCATAACGCATAACGCATAACGCATAACGCATAACGCATAACGCATAACGCATAACGCATAACGCATAACGCATAACGCATAACGCATAACGCATAACGCATAACGCATAACGCATAACGCATAACGCATAACGCATAACGCATAACGCATAACGCATAACGCATAACGCATAACGCATAACGCATAACGCATAACGCATAACGCATAACCCATAACGCATAACGCAAAGCCGATAACGCATAACGCATAACGCATAACGCATAACGGATAACGCACAACGCATAACCCATAACGCATAATACATAACGCATAATACATAACGGATAATCCATAACGGATAACGCATAACCCATAACGCATAACGCAAAGCCGATAACGCATAACGCATTACGCATAACCCATAAAGCATAACGAATAACGCATAACGCAAAACGCATAACGCATAACGCATAACGCATATCGCATAACGCATAACGCATAACGCATAACGCATAACGCATAACGCATAACGCATAACGCATAACGCATAACGCATAACGCATAACGCATAACGCATAACGCATAACGCATAACGCATAACGCATAACGCATAACGCATAACGCATAACGCATAACGCATAACGCATAACGCATAACGCATAACGCATAACGCATAACGCAAAACGCATAACGCATAACGCATAATGCATTACGCATAATCCATAACGGATAACGCATAACCCATAACGCATGACGCATAACGCAAAGCCGATAACGCATAACACATAACGCATAATGCAAAAGTCATAACGCATAACGCACAATGCATAACGCATAATCCATAACGGATAACGCATAACCTATAACGCATAACCCATAACGCATTAACCATAACGCATAATACATAACGCATAATCCATACGGATAACGCTTAACCCATAACGCATAACGCATAACGCATAACGCATAACGCATAACGCATAACGCATAACGCATAACGCATAACGCATAACGCATAACGCATAACGCATAACGCATAACCCATAACGCATAACGGATAACGCACAACGCATAACCCATAACGCATAATACATAACGCATAATACATAACGGATAATCCATAACGGATAACGCATAACCCATAACGCATAACGCAAAGCCGATAACGCATAACGCATTACGCATAACCCATAAAGCATAACGAATAACGCATAACGCAAAACGCATAACGCATAACGCATAACGCATAACGCATATCGCATAACGCATAACGCATAACGCATAACGCATAACGCATAACGCATAACGCATAACGCATAACGCATAACGCATAACGCATAACGCATAACGCATAACGCATAACGCATAACGCATAACGCATAACGCATAACGCATAACGCATAACGCATAACGCATAACGCATAACGCATAACGCATAACGCATAACGCATAACGCATAACGCATAACGCATAACGCATAACGCATAACGCATAACGCAAAACGCATAACGCATAACGCATAATGCATTACGCATAATCCATAACGGATAACGCATAACCCATAACGCATGACGCATAACGCAAAGCCGATAACGCATAACACATAACGCATAATGCAAAAGTCATAACGCATAACGCACAATGCATAACGCATAATCCATAACGGATAACGCATAACCTATAACGCATAACCCATAACGCATTAACCATAACGCATAATACATAACGCATAATCCATACGGATAACGCTTAACCCATAACGCATAACGCATAACGCATAACGCATAACGCATAACGCATAACGCATAACGCATAACGCATAACGCATAACGCATAACGCATAACGCATAACGCATAAAGCATAACGCATAACGCATAACGCATAACCCATAACGCATAACGCAAAGCCGATAACGCATGACGCATTACGCATAACCCATAAAGCATAACGCATAACGCATAACGCATAACGCTTAACGCATAACGCATAACGCATAACGCATAACGCATAACGCATGACGCATAACCCATAACGCATAACACATAACGCAAAACGCATAACGCATAATGCATTACGCATAATCCATAACGGATAACGCATAACGCAAAGCCGATAACCCATAACGCAAAGCCGATAACGCATAACGCATAACGCATAATGCAAAAGTCATAACGCATAACGCACAATGCATAACGCATAATCCATAACGCATAACGCATAACGCATAACGCATAACGCATAACGCATATCGCATAACGCATAACGCATAACGCATAACGCATAACGCATAACGCATAACGCATAAAGCATAACGCATAACGCATAACGCATAACGCATAACGCATAACCCATAACGCATGACGCATAACCCATAACGCATGACGCATAACGCAAAGCCGATAACGCATAACACATAACGCATAATGCAAAAGTCATAACGCATAACGCACAATGCATAACGCATAATCCATAACGGATAACGCATAACCTATAACGCATAACCCATACCGCATTAACCATAACGCATAATACATAACGCATAATCCATACGGATAACGCATAACCCATAACGCATAACGCATAACGCATAATGCATAAGGCATAAGGCATAACGCATAACGCATAACGCATAACGCATAACGCATAACGCATAACGCATAACGCATAACGCATAACGCATAACGCATAACGCATAACGCATAACGCATAACGCATAACGCATAACGCATAACGCATAACGCATAACGCATAACGCATAACGCATAGCCCATAACGCATAACGCATAACGCATAACGCATAATGCAAAAGTCATAACGCATAACGCATAACGCATGACGCAAAACGCATAACGCATAACGCATAACGCATAACGCATAACGCATAACGCATAACGCATAACGCATAACGCATAACGCATAACGCATAACGCATAACGCATAACGCATAACGCATAACGCATAACGCATAACGCATAACGCATAACGCATAACGCATAACGCATAACGCATAACGCATAACGCATAACGCATAACGCATAACGCATAACGCATAACGCATAACGCATAACGCATAACGCATAACGCATAACGCATAACGCATAACGCATAACGCATAACGCATAACGCATAACGCATAACGCATAACGCATAACGCATAACGCATAACGCATAACGCATAACGCATAACGCATAACGCATAACGCATAACGCATAACGCATAACGCATAACGCATAACGCATAACGCATAACGCATAACGCATAACGCATAACGCATAACGCATAACGCATAACGCATAACGCATAACGCATAACGCATAACGCATAACGCATAACGCATAACGCATAACCCATAACGCATAACGCATAACGCATAACGCATAACGGATAACGCACAACGCATAACCCATAACGCATAATACATAACGCATAATACATAACGGATAATCCATAACGGATAACGCATAACCCATAACGCATAACGCAAAGCCGATAACGCATAACGCATTACGCATAACCCATAAAGCATAACGAATAACGCATAACGCAAAACGCATAACGCATAACGCATAACGCATAACGCATATCGCATAACGCATAACGCATAACGCATAACGCATAACGCATAACGCATAACGCATAACGCATAACGCATAACGCATAACGCATAACGCATAACGCATAACGCATAACGCATAACGCATAACGCATAACGCATAACGCATAACGCATAACGCATAACGCATAACGCATAACGCATAACGCATAACGCATAACGCATAACGCATAACGCATAACGCATAACGCAAAACGCATAACGCATAACGCATAATGCATTACGCATAATCCATAACGGATAACGCATAACCCATAACGCATGACGCATAACGCAAAGCCGATAACGCATAACACATAACGCATAATGCAAAAGTCATAACGCATAACGCACAATGCATAACGCATAATCCATAACGGATAACGCATAACCTATAACGCATAACCCATAACGCATTAACCATAACGCATAATACATAACGCATAATCCATACGGATAACGCTTAACCCATAACGCATAACGCATAACGCATAACGCATAACGCATAACGCATAACGCATAACGCATAACGCATAACGCATAACGCATAACGCATAACGCATAACGCATAACGCATAACGCATAACGCATAATCCATAACGGATAACGCATAACCCATAACGCATAACGCAAAGCCGATAACGCATAACGCATAACGCATAACGCATAACGCATAACGCATAACGCATAACGCATAACGCATAACGCATAACGCATAACGCATAACGCATAACGCATAACGCATAACGCATAACGCATAACGCATAACGCATAACGCATAACGCATAACGCATAACGCATAACGCATAACGCATAACGCATAACGCATAACGCATAACGCATAACCCATAACGCATAACGCAAAGCCGATAACGCATAACGCATAACGCATAACGCATAACGGATAACGCACAACGCATAACCCATAACGCATAATACATAACGCATAATACATAACGGATAATCCATAACGGATAACGCATAACCCATAACGCATAACGCAAAGCCGATAACGCATAACGCATTACGCATAACCCATAAAGCATAACGAATAACGCATAACGCAAAACGCATAACGCATAACGCATAACGCATATCGCATAACGCATAACGCATAACGCATAACGCATAACGCATAACGCATAACGCATAACGCATAACGCATAACGCATAACGCATAACGCATAACGCATAACGCATAACGCATAACGCATAACGCATAACGCATAACGCATAACGCATAACGCATAACGCATAACGCATAACGCATAACGCATAACGCATAACGCATAACGCAAAACGCATAACGCATAACGCATAATGCATTACGCATAATCCATAACGGATAACGCATAACCCATAACGCATGACGCATAACGCAAAGCCGATAACGCATAACACATAACGCATAATGCAAAAGTCATAACGCATAACGCACAATGCATAACGCATAATCCATAACGGATAACGCATAACCTATAACGCATAACCCATAACGCATTAACCATAACGCATAATACATAACGCATAATCCATACGGATAACGCTTAACCCATAACGCATAACGCATAACGCATAACGCATAACGCATAACGCATAACGCATAACGCATAACGCATAACGCATAACGCATAACGCATAACGCATAACCCATAACGCATAACGGATAACGCACAACGCATAACCCATAACGCATAATACATAACGCATAATACATAACGGATAATCCATAACGGATAACGCATAACCCATAACGCATAACGCAAAGCCGATAACGCATAACGCATTACGCATAACCCATAAAGCATAACGAATAACGCATAACGCAAAACGCATAACGCATAACGCATAACGCATAACGCATATCGCATAACGCATAACGCATAACGCATAACGCATAACGCATAACGCATAACGCATAACGCATAACGCATAACGCATAACGCATAACGCATAACGCATAACGCATAACGCATAACGCATAACGCATAACGCATAACGCATAACGCATAACGCATAACGCATAACGCATAACGCATAACGCATAACGCATAACGCATAACGCATAACGCATAACGCATAACGCATAACGCATAACGCATAACGCATAACGCAAAACGCATAACGCATAACGCATAATGCATTACGCATAATCCATAACGGATAACGCATAACCCATAACGCATGACGCATAACGCAAAGCCGATAACGCATAACACATAACGCATAATGCAAAAGTCATAACGCATAACGCACAATGCATAACGCATAATCCATAACGGATAACGCATAACCTATAACGCATAACCCATAACGCATTAACCATAACGCATAATACATAACGCATAATCCATACGGATAACGCTTAACCCATAACGCATAACGCATAACGCATAACGCATAACGCATAACGCATAACGCATAACGCATAACGCATAACGCATAACGCATAACGCATAACGCATAACGCATAACGCATAAAGCATAACGCATAACGCATAACGCATAACCCATAACGCATAACGCAAAGCCGATAACGCATGACGCATTACGCATAACCCATAAAGCATAACGCATAACGCATAACGCATAACGCTTAACGCATAACGCATAACGCATAACGCATAACGCATAACGCATGACGCATAACCCATAACGCATAACACATAACGCAAAACGCATAACGCATAATGCATTACGCATAATCCATAACGGATAACGCATAACGCAAAGCCGATAACCCATAACGCAAAGCCGATAACGCATAACGCATAACGCATAATGCAAAAGTCATAACGCATAACGCACAATGCATAACGCATAATCCATAACGCATAACGCATAACGCATAACGCATAACGCATAACGCATATCGCATAACGCATAACGCATAACGCATAACGCATAACGCATAACGCATAACGCATAAAGCATAACGCATAACGCATAACGCATAACGCATAACGCATAACCCATAACGCATGACGCATAACCCATAACGCATGACGCATAACGCAAAGCCGATAACGCATAACACATAACGCATAATGCAAAAGTCATAACGCATAACGCACAATGCATAACGCATAATCCATAACGGATAACGCATAACCTATAACGCATAACCCATACCGCATTAACCATAACGCATAATACATAACGCATAATCCATACGGATAACGCATAACCCATAACGCATAACGCATAACGCATAATGCATAAGGCATAAGGCATAACGCATAACGCATAACGCATAACGCATAACGCATAACGCATAACGCATAACGCATAACGCATAACGCATAACGCATAACGCATAACGCATAACGCATAACGCATAACGCATAACGCATAACGCATAACGCATAACGCATAACGCATAACGCATAACGCATAACGCATAGCCCATAACGCATAACGCATAACGCATAACGCATAATGCAAAAGTCATAACGCATAACGCATAACGCATGACGCAAAACGCATAACGCATAACGCATAACGCATAACGCATAACGCATAACGCATAACGCATAACGCATAACGCATAACGCATAACGCATAACGCATAACGCATAACGCATAACGCATAACGCATAACGCATAACGCATAACGCATAACGCATAACGCATAACGCATAACGCATAACGCATAACGCATAACGCATAACGCATAACGCATAACGCATAACGCATAACGCATAACGCATAACGCATAACGCATAACGCATAACGCATAACGCATAACGCATAACGCATAACGCATAACGCATAACGCATAACGCATAACGCATAACGCATAACGCATAACGCATAACGCATAACGCATAACGCATAACGCATAACGCATAACGCATAACGCATAACGCATATCGCATAACGCATAACGCATAACGCATAACGCATAACGCATAACGCATAACGCATAACGCATAACGCATAACGCATAACGCATAACGCATAACGCATAACGCATAACGCATAACGCATAACCCATAACGCATAACGCATAACGCATAACGCATAACGGATAACGCACAACGCATAACCCATAACGCATAATACATAACGCATAATACATAACGGATAATCCATAACGGATAACGCATAACCCATAACGCATAACGCAAAGCCGATAACGCATAACGCATTACGCATAACCCATAAAGCATAACGAATAACGCATAACGCAAAACGCATAACGCATAACGCATAACGCATAACGCATATCGCATAACGCATAACGCATAACGCATAACGCATAACGCATAACGCATAACGCATAACGCATAACGCATAACGCATAACGCATAACGCATAACGCATAACGCATAACGCATAACGCAAAACGCATAACGCATAACGCATAATGCATTACGCATAATCCATAACGGATAACGCATAACCCATAACGCATGACGCATAACGCAAAGCCGATAACGCATAACACATAACGCATAATGCAAAAGTCATAACGCATAACGCACAATGCATAACGCATAATCCATAACGGATAACGCATAACCTATAACGCATAACCCATAACGCATTAACCATAACGCATAATACATAACGCATAATCCATACGGATAACGCTTAACCCATAACGCATAACGCATAACGCATAACGCATAACGCATAACGCATAACGCATAACGCATAACGCATAACGCATAACGCATAACGCATAACGCATAACGCATAAAGCATAACGCATAACGCATAACGCATAACCCATAACGCATAACGCAAAGCCGATAACGCATGACGCATTACGCATAACCCATAAAGCATAACGCATAACGCATAACGCATAACGCATAACGCATAACGCATAACGCATAACGCATAACGCATAACGCATAACGCATAACGCATAACGCATAACGCATAACGCATAACGCATAACGCATAACGCATAACGCATAACGCATAACGCATAACGCATAACGCATAACGCATAACGCATAACGCATAACGCATAACGCATAACGCATAACGCATAACGCATAACGCATAACGCAAAACGCATAACGCATAACGCATAATGCATTACGCATAATCCATAACGGATAACGCATAACCCATAACGCATGACGCATAACGCAAAGCCGATAACGCATAACACATAACGCATAATGCAAAAGTCATAACGCATAACGCACAATGCATAACGCATAATCCATAACGGATAACGCATAACCTATAACGCATAACCCATAACGCATTAACCATAACGCATAATACATAACGCATAATCCATACGGATAACGCTTAACCCATAACGCATAACGCATAACGCATAACGCATAACGCATAACGCATAACGCATAACGCATAACGCATAACGCATAACGCATAACGCATAACGCATAACGCATAAAGCATAACGCATAACGCATAACGCATAACCCATAACGCATAACGCAAAGCCGATAACGCATGACGCATTACGCATAACCCATAAAGCATAACGCATAACGCATAACGCATAACGCTTAACGCATAACGCATAACGCATAACGCATAACGCATAACGCATGACGCATAACCCATAACGCATAACACATAACGCAAAACGCATAACGCATAATGCATTACGCATAATCCATAACGGATAACGCATAACGCAAAGCCGATAACCCATAACGCAAAGCCGATAACGCATAACGCATAACGCATAATGCAAAAGTCATAACGCATAACGCACAATGCATAACGCATAATCCATAACGCATAACGCATAACGCATAACGCATAACGCATAACGCATATCGCATAACGCATAACGCATAACGCATAACGCATAACGCATAACGCATAACGCATAAAGCATAACGCATAACGCATAACGCATAACGCATAACGCATAACCCATAACGCATGACGCATAACCCATAACGCATGACGCATAACGCAAAGCCGATAACGCATAACACATAACGCATAATGCAAAAGTCATAACGCATAACGCACAATGCATAACGCATAATCCATAACGGATAACGCATAACCTATAACGCATAACCCATACCGCATTAACCATAACGCATAATACATAACGCATAATCCATACGGATAACGCATAACCCATAACGCATAACGCATAACGCATAATGCATAAGGCATAAGGCATAACGCATAACGCATAACGCATAACGCATAACGCATAACGCATAACGCATAACGCATAACGCATAACGCATAACGCATAACGCATAACGCATAACGCATAACGCATAACGCATAACGCATAACGCATAACGCATAACGCATAACGCATAACGCATAGCCCATAACGCATAACGCATAACGCATAACGCATAATGCAAAAGTCATAACGCATAACGCATAACGCATGACGCAAAACGCATAACGCATAACGCATAACGCATAACGCATAACGCATAACGCATAACGCATAACGCATAACGCATAACGCATAACGCATAACGCATAACGCATAACGCATAACGCATAACGCATAACGCATAACGCATAACGCATAACGCATAACGCATAACGCATAACGCATAACGCATAACGCATAACGCATAACGCATAACGCATAACGCATAACGCATAACGCATAACGCATAACGCATAACGCATAACGCATAACGCATAACGCATAACGCATAACGCATAACGCATAACGCATAACGCATAACGCATAACGCATAACGCATAACGCATAACGCATAACGCATAACGCATAACGCATAACGCATAACGCATAACGCATAACGCATAACGCATAACGCATAACGCATAACGCATAACGCATAACGCATAACGCATAACGCATAACGCATAACGCATAACGCATAACGCATAACGCATAACGCATAACCCATAACGCATAACGCATAACGCATAACGCATAACGGATAACGCACAACGCATAACCCATAACGCATAATACATAACGCATAATACATAACGGATAATCCATAACGGATAACGCATAACCCATAACGCATAACGCAAAGCCGATAACGCATAACGCATTACGCATAACCCATAAAGCATAACGAATAACGCATAACGCAAAACGCATAACGCATAACGCATAACGCATAACGCATATCGCATAACGCATAACGCATAACGCATAACGCATAACGCATAACGCATAACGCATAACGCATAACGCATAACGCATAACGCATAACGCATAACGCATAACGCATAACGCATAACGCATAACGCATAACGCATAACGCATAACGCATAACGCATAACGCATAACGCATAACGCATAACGCATAACGCATAACGCATAACGCAAAACGCATAACGCATAACGCATAATGCATTACGCATAATCCATAACGGATAACGCATAACCCATAACGCATGACGCATAACGCAAAGCCGATAACGCATAACACATAACGCATAATGCAAAAGTCATAACGCATAACGCACAATGCATAACGCATAATCCATAACGGATAACGCATAACCTATAACGCATAACCCATAACGCATTAACCATAACGCATAATACATAACGCATAATCCATACGGATAACGCTTAACCCATAACGCATAACGCATAACGCATAACGCATAACGCATAACGCATAACGCATAACGCATAACGCATAACGCATAACGCATAACGCATAACGCATAACGCATAACGCATAACGCATAACGCATAACCCATAACGCATAACGCAAAGCCGATAACGCATGACGCATTACGCATAACCCATAAAGCATAACGCATAACGCATAACGCATAACGCATAACGCATAACGCATACCGCATAACGCATAACGCATAACGCATGACGCATAACCCATAACGCATAACACATAACGCAAAACGCATAACGCATTACGCATAATGCATTACGCATAATCCATAACGGATAACGCATAACGCAAAGCCGATAACCCATAACGCAAAGCCGATAACGCATAACGCATAACGCATAATGCAAAAGTCATAACGCATAACGCACAATGCATAACGCATAATCCATAACGCATAACGCATAACGCATAACGCATAACGCATATCGCATAACGCATAACGCATAACGCATAACGCATAACGCATAACGCATAACGCATAAAGCATAACGCATAACGCATAACGCATAACGCATAACGCATAACCCATAACGCATGACGCATAACCCATAACGCATGACGCATAACGCAAAGCCGATAACGCATAACACATAACGCATAATGCAAAAGTCATAACGCATAACGCACAATGCATAACGCATAATCCATAACGGATAACGCATAACCTATAACGCATAACCCATACCGCATTAACCATAACGCATAATACATAACGCATAATCCATACGGATAACGCATAACCCATAACGCATAACGCATAACGCATAACGCATAATGCATAAGGCATAACGCATAACGCATAACGCATAACGCATAACGCATAACGCATAACGCATAACGCATAACGCATAACGCATAACGCATAACGCATAACGCATAACGCATAACGCATAACGCATAACGCATAACGCATAACGCATAACGCATAACGCATAACGCATAACGCATAACGCATAACGCATAGCCCATAACGCATAACGCATAACGCATAACGCATAATGCAAAAGTCATAACGCATAACGCATAACGCATGACGCATAACGCATAACGCATAACGCATAACGCACAATGCATAACACATAATCAATAACGGATAACGCATAACCTATAACGCATAACCCATACAGCATTAACCATAACGCATAATACATAACGCATAATCCATACGGATAACGCATAACCCATAACGCATAACGCATAACGCATAACGCATAACGCATAACGCATAACGCATATCGCATAACGCATAACGCATAACGCATAACGCATAACGCATAACGCATAACGCATAAAGCATAACGCATAACGCATAACGCATAACGCATAACGCATAACCCATAACGCATGACGCATAACCCATAACGCATGACGCATAACGCAAAGCCGATAACGCATAACACATAACGCATAATGCAAAAGTCATAACGCATAACGCATAACGCATAACGCATAACGCATAACGCATAACGCATAACGCATAACGCATAACGCATAACGCATAACGCATAACGCATAACGCATAACGCATAACGCATAACGCATAACGCATAACGCATAACGCATAACGCATAACGCATAACGCATAACGCATAACGCATAACGCATAACGCATAACGCATAACGCATAACGCATAACGCATAACGCATAACCCATAACGCATAACGCAAAGCCGATAACGCATGACGCATTACGCATAACGCATAACGCATAACGCATAACGCATAACGCATAACGCATAACGCATAACGCATAACGCATAACGCATAACGCATAACGCATAACGCATAACGTATAACGCATAACGCATAACGCATAACGCATAACGCATAACGCATAACGCATAACGCATAACGCATAACGCATAACGCACAACGCATAACGCATAACGCATAACGCATAACGCATAACGCATAACGCATAACGCATAACGCATAACGCATAACGCATAACGCATAACGCATAACGCATAACGCATAACGCATAACGCATAACGCATAACGCATAACACATAACGCAAAACACATAACGCATAACGCATAATGCATTACGCATAATCCATAACGGATAACGCATAACCCATAACGCATGACGCATAACGCAAAGCCGATAACGCATAACGCATAATGCAAAAGTCATAACGCATAACGCACAATGCATAACGCATAATCCATAACGGATAACGCATAACCTATAACGCATAACCCATACCGCATTAACCATAACGCATAATACATAACGCATAATCCATACGGATAACGCATAACCCATAACGCATATCGCATAACGCATAACGCATAACGCATAACGCATAACGCATAACGCATAACGCATAACGCATAACGCATAACGCATAACGCATAACGCATAACGCATAACGCATAACGCATAACGCATAACGCATAACGCATAACGCATAACGCATAACGCATAACGCATAACGCATAACGCATAACGCATAGCCCATAACGCATAACGCATAACGCATAACGCATAATGCAAAAGTCATAACGCATAACGCATAACGCATGACGCATAACGCATAACGCATAACGCATAACGCACAATGCATAACGCATAATCCATAACGGATAACGCATAACCTATAACGCATAACCCATACAGCATTAACCATAACGCATAATACATAACGCATAATCCATACGGATAACGCATAACCCATAACGCATAACGCATAACGCATAACGCATAACGCATAACGCATATCGCATAACGCATAACGCATAACGCATAACGCATAACGCATAACGCATAACGCATAAAGCATAACGCATAACGCATAACGCATAACGCATAACGCATAACCCATAACGCATGACGCATAACCCATAACGCATGACGCATAACGCAAAGCCGATAACGCATAACACATAACGCATAATGCAAAAGTCATAACGCATAACGCATAACGCATAACGCATAACGCATAACGCATAACGCATAACGCATAACGCATAACGCATAACGCATAACGCATAACGCATAACGCATAACGCATAACGCATAACGCATAACGCATAACGCATAACGCATAACGCATAACGCATAACGCATAACGCATAACGCATAACGCATAACGCATAACGCATAACGCATAACGCATAACGCATAACGCATAACGCATAACGCATAACCCATAACGCATAACGCAAAGCCGATAACGCATGACGCATTACGCATAACGCATAACGCATAACGCATAACGCATAACGCATAACGCATAACGCATAACGCATAACGCATAACGCATAACGCATAACGCATAACGCATAACGCATAACGCATAACGCATAACGCATAACGCATAACGCATAACGCATAACGCATAACGCATAACGCATAACGCATAACGCATAACGCATAACGCATAACGCATAACGCATAACGCATAACGCATAACGCATAACGTATAACGCATAACGCATAACGCATAACGCATAACGCATAACGCATAACGCATAACGCATAACGCATAACGCATAACGCATAACGCATAACGCACAACGCATAACGCATAACGCATAACGCATAACGCATAACGCATAACGCATAACGCATAACGCATAACGCATAACGCATAACGCATAACGCATAACGCATAACGCATAACGCATAACACATAACGCAAAACACATAACGCATAACGCATAATGCATTACGCATAATCCATAACGGATAACGCATAACCCATAACGCATGACGCATAACGCAAAGCCGATAACGCATAACGCATAATGCAAAAGTCATAACGCATAACGCACAATGCATAACGCATAATCCATAACGGATAACGCATAACCTATAACGCATAACCCATACCGCATTAACCATAACGCATAATACATAACGCATAATCCATACGGATAACGCATAACCCATAACGCATATCGCATAACGCATAACGCATAACGCATAACGCATAACGCATAACGCATAACGCATAACGCATAACGCATAACGCATAACGCATAACGCATAACGCATAACGCATAACGCATAACGCATAACGCATAACGCATAACGCATAACGCATAGCCCATAACGCATAACGCATAACGCATAACGCATAATGCAAAAGTCATAACGCATAACGCATAACGCATGACGCATAACGCATAACGCATAACGCATAACGCACAATGCATAACGCATAATCCATAACGGATAACGCATAACCTATAACGCATAACCCATACAGCATTAACCATAACGCATAATACATAACGCATAATCCATACGGATAACGCATAACCCATAACGCATAACGCATAACGCATAACGCATAACGCATAACGCATATCGCATAACGCATAACGCATAACGCATAACGCATAACGCATAACGCATAACGCATAAAGCATAACGCATAACGCATAACGCATAACGCATAACGCATAACCCATAACGCATAACGCAAAGCCGATAACGCATGACGCATTACGCATAACGCATAACGCATAACGCATAACGCATAACGCATAACGCATAACGCATAACGCATAACGCATAACGCATAACGCATAACGCATAACGCATAACGCATAACGCATAACGCATAACGCATAACGCATAACGCATAACGCATAACGCATAACGCATAACGCATAACGCATAACGCATAACGCATAACGCATAACGCATAACGCATAACGCATAACGCATAACGTATAACGCATAACGCATAACGCATAACGCATAACGCATAACGCATAACGCATAACGCATAACGCATAACGCATAACGCACAACGCATAACGCATAACGCATAACGCATAACGCATAACGCATAACGCATAACGCATAACGCATAACGCATAACGCATAACGCATAACGCATAACGCATAACGCATAACGCATAACGCATAACGCATAACGCATAACGCATAACACATAACGCAAAACACATAACGCATAACGCATAATGCATTACGCATAATCCATAACGGATAACGCATAACCCATAACGCATGACGCATAACGCAAAGCCGATAACGCATAACGCATAATGCAAAAGTCATAACGCATAACGCACAATGCATAACGCATAATCCATAACGGATAACGCATAACCTATAACGCATAACCCATACCGCATTAACCATAACGCATAATACATAACGCATAATCCATACGGATAACGCATAACCCATAACGCATATCGCATAACGCATAACGCATAACGCATAACGCATAACGCATAACGCATAACGCATAACGCATAACGCATAACGCATAACGCATAACGCATAACGCATAACGCATAACGCATAACGCATAACGCATAACGCATAACGCATAACGCATAACGCATAACGCATAACGCATAACGCATAACGCATAACGCATAACGCATAACACATAACGCAAAACGCATAACGCATAACGCATAATGCATTACGCATAATCCATAACGGATAACGCATAACCCATAACGCATGACGCATAACGCAAAGCCGATAACGCATAACGCATAATGCAAAAGTCATAACGCATAACGCACAATGCATAACGCATAATCCATAACGGATAACGCATAACCTATAACGCATAACCCATACCGCATTAACCATAACGCATAATACATAACGCATAATCCATACGGATAACGCATAACCCATAACGCATAACGCATAACGCATAACGCATAACGCATAACGCATAACGCATAACGCATAACGCATAACGCATAACGCACAACGCATAACGCATAACGCATAACGCATAACGCATAACGCATAACGCATAACGCATAACGCATAACGCATAACGCATAACGCATAACGCATAACGCATAACGCATAACGCATAACACATAACGCAAAACACATAACGCATAACGCATAATGCATTACGCATAATCCATAACGGATAACGCATAACCCATAACGCATGACGCATAACGCAAAGCCGATAACGCATAACGCATAATGCAAAAGTCATAACGCATAACGCACAATGCATAACGCATAATCCATAACGGATAACGCATAACCTATAACGCATAACCCATACCGCATTAACCATAACGCATAATACATAACGCATAATCCATACGGATAACGCATAACCCATAACGCATATCGCATAACGCATAACGCATAACGCATAACGCATAACGCATAACGCATAACGCATAACGCATAACGCATAACGCATAACGCATAACGCATAACGCATAACGCATAACGCATAACGCATAACGCATAACGCATAACGCATAACGCATAACGCATAACGCATAACGCATAACGCATAACGCATAACGCATAACGCATAACGCATAACGCATAACGCATAACGCATAACGCATAACGCATAACGCATAACGCATAACGCATAACGCATAACGCATAACGCATAACGCATAACGCATAACGCATGACGCATAACCCATAACGCATAACACATAACGCAAAACGCATAACGCATATCGCATAATGCATTACGCATAATCCATAACGCATAACGCATAACGCATAACGCATAACGCATAACGCATAACGCATAACGCATAACGCATAACGCATAACGCATAACGCATAACGCATAACGCATAACGCATAACGCATAACGCATAACGCATAACGCATAACGCATAACGCATAACGCATAACGCATAACGCATAACGCATAACGCATAAAGCATAACGCATAACGCATAACGCATAACGCATAACGCATAACGCATAACGCATGACGCATAACCCATAACGCATAACACATAACGCATAACGCATAACGCATAACGCATAACGCATAACGCATAACGCATAACGCATAACGGATAACGGATAACGCACAACGCATAACGCATGACGCATAACCCATAACGCATAACACATAACGCATAACGCATAACGCATAACGCATAACGCATAACGCATAACGCATAACGCATAACGCATAACGGATAACGGATAACGCACAACGCATAACGCATAACGGATAATCCATAACGGATAACGCATAACCCTTAACGCATGACGCATAACGCATAACGCATAATGCATTACGCATAATCCATAACGGATAACGCATAACCCATAACGCATAACGCAAAGCCGATAACGCATGACGTATTACGCATAACCCATAAAGCATAACGCATAACGCATAACGCATAACGCATAACGCATAACGCATAACGCATAACGCATAACGCATAACGCATAACGCATAACGCATAACGCATAACGCATAACGCATAACGCATAACGCATAACGCATAACGCATAACGCATAACGCATAACGCATAACGCATAACGCATAACGCATAACGCATAACGCATAACGCATAACGCATAACGCATGACGCATAACCCATAACGCATAACACATAACGCAAAACGCATAACGCATAACGCATAATGCATTACGCATAATCCATAACGGATAACGCATAACCCATAACGCATGACGCATAACGCAAAGCCGATAACGCATAACGCATAATGCAAAAGTCATAACGCATAACGCACAATGCATAACGCATAATCCATAACGGATAACGCATAACCTATAACGCATAACCCATACCGCATTAACCATAACGCATAATACATAACGCATAATCCATACGGATAACGCATGACCCATAACGCATATCGCATAACGCATAACGGATAACGCATAACCTATAACGCATAACCCATACCGCATTAACCATAACGCATAATACATAACGCATAACGCATAACGCATAACGCATAACGCATAACGCATAACGCATAACGCATAACGCATAACGCATAACGCATAACGCATAACGCATAACGCATAACGCATAACGCATAACGCATAACGCATAACGCATAACGCATAACGCATAACGCATAACGCATAACGCATAACGCATAACGCATAACGCATAACGCATAACGCATAACGCATAACGCATAACGCATAACGCATAACGCATAACGCATAACGCATAACGCATAACGCATAACGCATAACGCATAACGCATAACGCATAACGCATAACGCATAACGCATAACGCATAACGCATAACGCATAACGCATAACGCATAACGCATAACTTATAACGCATAACGCATAACGCATAACGCATAACGCATAACGCATAACGCATAACGCATAACACATAACGCAAAACACATAACGCATAACGCATAATGCATTACGCATAATCCATAACGGATAACGCATAACCCATAACGCATGACGCATAACGCAAAGCCGATAACGCATAACGCATAATGCAAAAGTCATAACGCATAACGCACAATGCATAACGCATAATCCATAACGGATAACGCATAACCTATAACGCATAACCCATACCGCATTAACCATAACGCATAATACATAACGCATAATCCATACGGATAACGCATAACCCATAACGCATATCGCATAACGCATAACGCATAACGCATAACGCATAACGCATAACGCATAACGCATAACGCATAACGCATAACGCATAACGCATAACGCATAACGCATAACGCATAACGCATAACGCATAACGCATAACGCATAACGCATAACGCATAACGCATAACGCATAACGCATAACGCATAAAGCATAACGCATAACGCATAACGCATAACGCATAACGCATAACGCATAACGCATGACGCATAACCCATAACGCATAACACATAACGCATAACGCATAACGCATAACGCATAACGCATAACGCATAACGCATAACGGATAACGGATAACGCACAACGCATAACGCATGACGCATAACCCATAACGCATAACACATAACGCATAACGCATAACGCATAACGCATAACGCATAACGCATAACGCATAACGCATAACGGATAACGGATAACGCACAACGCATAACGCATAACGGATAATCCATAACGGATAACGCATAACCCTTAACGCATGACGCATAACGCATAACGCATAATGCATTACGCATAATCCATAACGGATAACGCATAACCCATAACGCATAACGCAAAGCCGATAACGCATGACGTATTACGCATAACCCATAAAGCATAACGCATAACGCATAACGCATAACGCATAACGCATAACGCATAACGCATAACGCATAACGCATAACGCATAACGCATAACGCATAACGCATAACGCATAACGCATAACGCATAACGCATAACGCATAACGCATAACGCATAACGCATAACGCATAACGCATGACGCATAACCCATAACGCATAACACATAACGCAAAACGCATAACGCATAACGCATAATGCATTACGCATAATCCATAACGGATAACGCATAACCCATAACGCATGACGCATAACGCAAAGCCGATAACGCATAACGCATAATGCAAAAGTCATAACGCATAACGCACAATGCATAACGCATAATCCATAACGGATAACGCATAACCTATAACGCATAACCCATACCGCATTAACCATAACGCATAATACATAACGCATAATCCATACGGATAACGCATAACCCATAACGCATATCGCATAACGCATAACGGATAACGCATAACCTATAACGCATAACCCATACCGCATTAACCATAACGCATAATACATAACGCATAACGCATAACGCATAACGCATAACGCATAACGCATAACGCATAACGCATAACGCATAACGCATAATGCATTACGCATAATCCATAACGGATAACGCATAACCCATAACGCATAACGCAAAGCCGATAACGCATGACGTATTACGCATAACCCATAAAGCATAACGCATAACGCATAACGCATAACGCATAACGCATAACGCATAACGCATAACGCATAACGCATAACGCATAACGCATAACGCATAACGCATAACGCATAACGCATAACGCATAACGCATAACGCACAACGCATAACGCATAACGCATAACGCATAACGCATAACGCATAACGCATAACGCATAACGCATAACGCATAACGCATAACGCATAACGCATAACGCATAACGCATAACGCATAACGCATAACGCATAACGCATAACGCATAACACATAACGCAAAACACATAACGCATAACGCATAATGCATTACGCATAATCCATAACGGATAACGCATAACCCATAACGCATGACGCATAACGCAAAGCCGATAACGCATAACGCATAATGCAAAAGTCATAACGCATAACGCACAATGCATAACGCATAATCCATAACGGATAACGCATAACCTATAACGCATAACCCATACCGCATTAACCATAACGCATAATACATAACGCATAATCCATACGGATAACGCATAACCCATAACGCATATCGCATAACGCATAACGCATAACGCATAACGCATAACGCATAACGCATAACGCATAACGCATAACGCATAACGCATAACGCATAACGCATAACGCATAACGCATAACGCATAACGCATAACGCATAACGCATAACGCATAACGCATAACGCATAACGCATAACGCATAACGCATAACGCATAACGCATAACGCATAACGCATAACACATAACGCAAAACGCATAACGCATAACGCATAATGCATTACGCATAATCCATAACGGATAACGCATAACCCATAACGCATGACGCATAACGCAAAGCCGATAACGCATAACGCATAATGCAAAAGTCATAACGCATAACGCACAATGCATAACGCATAATCCATAACGGATAACGCATAACCTATAACGCATAACCCATACCGCATTAACCATAACGCATAATACATAACGCATAATCCATACGGATAACGCATAACCCATAACGCATATCGCATAACGCATAACGCATAACGCATAACGCATAACGCATAACGCATAACGCATAACGCATAACGCATAACGCATAACGCATAACGCATAACGCATAACGCATAACGCATAACGCATAACGCATAACGCATAACGCATAACGCATAACGCATAACGCATAACGCATAACGCATAACGTATAACGCATAACGCATAACGCATAACGCATAACGCATAACGCATAACGCATAACGCATAACGCATAACGCATAACGCACAACGCATAACGCATAACGCATAACGCATAACGCATAACGCATAACGCATAACGCATAACGCATAACGCATAACGCATAACGCATAACGCATAACGCATAACGCATAACGCATAACACATAACGCAAAACACATAACGCATAACGCATAATGCATTACGCATAATCCATAACGGATAACGCATAACCCATAACGCATGACGCATAACGCAAAGCCGATAACGCATAACGCATAATGCAAAAGTCATAACGCATAACGCACAATGCATAACGCATAATCCATAACGGATAACGCATAACCTATAACGCATAACCCATACCGCATTAACCATAACGCATAATACATAACGCATAATCCATACGGATAACGCATAACCCATAACGCATATCGCATAACGCATAACGCATAACGCATAACGCATAACGCATAACGCATAACGCATAACGCATAACGCATAACGCATAACGCATAACGCATAACGCATAACGCACAACGCATAACGCATAACGCATAACGCATAACGCATAACGCATAACGCATAACGCATAACGCATAACGCATAACGCATAACGCATAACGCATAACGCATAACGCATAACGCATAACACATAACGCAAAACACATAACGCATAACGCATAATGCATTACGCATAATCCATAACGGATAACGCATAACCCATAACGCATGACGCATAACGCAAAGCCGATAACGCATAACGCATAATGCAAAAGTCATAACGCATAACGCACAATGCATAACGCATAATCCATAACGGATAACGCATAACCTATAACGCATAACCCATACCGCATTAACCATAACGCATAATACATAACGCATAATCCATACGGATAACGCATAACCCATAACGCATATCGCATAACGCATAACGCATAACGCATAACGCATAACGCATAACGCATAACGCATAACGCATAACGCATAACGCATAACGCATAACGCATAACGCATAACGCATAACGCATAACGCATAACGCATAACGCATAACGCATAACGCATAACGCATAACGCATAACGCATAACGCATAACGCATAACGCATAACGCATAACGCATAACGCATAACGCATAACGCATAACGCATAACGCATAACGCATAACGCATAACGCATAACGCATAACGCATAACGCATAACGCATGACGCATAACCCATAACGCATAACACATAACGCAAAACGCATAACGCATAACGCATAATGCATTACGCATAATCCATAACGCATAACGCATAACGCATAACGCATAACGCATAACGCATAACGCATAACGCATAACGCATAACGCATAACGCATAACGCATAACGCATAACGCATAACGCATAACGCATAACGCATAACGCATAACGCATAACGCATAACGCATAACGCATAACGCATAACGCATAACGCATAACGCATAACGCATAACGCATAACGCATAACGCATAAAGCATAACGCATAACGCATAACGCATAACGCATAACGCATAACGCATAACGCATGACGCATAACCCATAACGCATAACACATAACGCATAACGCATAACGCATAACGCATAACGCATAACGCATAACGCATAACGCATAACGGATAACGGATAACGCACAACGCATAACGCATGACGCATAACCCATAACGCATAACACATAACGCATAACGCATAACGCATAACGCATAACGCATAACGCATAACGCATAACGCATAACGCATAACGGATAACGGATAACGCACAACGCATAACGCATAACGGATAATCCATAACGGATAACGCATAACCCTTAACGCATGACGCATAACGCATAACGCATAATGCATTACGCATAATCCATAACGGATAACGCATAACCCATAACGCATAACGCAAAGCCGATAACGCATGACGTATTACGCATAACCCATAAAGCATAACGCATAACGCATAACGCATAACGCATAACGCATAACGCATAACGCATAACGCATAACGCATAACGCATAACGCATAACGCATAACGCATAACGCATAACGCATAACGCATAACGCATAACGCATAACGCATAACGCATAACGCATAACGCATAACGCATAACGCATAACGCATAACGCATAACGCATAACGCATGACGCATAACCCATAACGCATAACACATAACGCAAAACGCATAACGCATAACGCATAATGCATTACGCATAATCCATAACGGATAACGCATAACCCATAACGCATGACGCATAACGCAAAGCCGATAACGCATAACGCATAATGCAAAAGTCATAACGCATAACGCACAATGCATAACGCATAATCCATAACGGATAACGCATAACCTATAACGCATAACCCATACCGCATTAACCATAACGCATAATACATAACGCATAATCCATACGGATAACGCATGACCCATAACGCATATCGCATAACGCATAACGGATAACGCATAACCTATAACGCATAACCCATACCGCATTAACCATAACGCATAATACATAACGCATAACGCATAACGCATAACGCATAACGCATAACGCATAACGCATAACGCATAACGCATAACGCATAACGCATAACGCATAACGCATAACGCATAACGCATAACGCATAACGCATAACGCATAACGCATAACGCATAACGCATAACGCATAACGCATAACGCATAACGCATAACGCATAACGCATAACGCATAACGCATAACGCATAACGCATAACGCATAACGCATAACGCATAACGCATAACGCATAACGCATAACGCATAACGCATAACGCATAACGCATAACGCATAACGCATAACGCATAACGCATAACGCATAACGCATAACGCATAACGCATAACGCATAACGCATAACGCATAACGCATAACGCATAACGCATAACGCATAACGCATAACGCATAACGCATAACGCATAACGCATAACGCATAACGCATAACGCATAACTTATAACGCATAACGCATAACGCATAACGCATAACGCATAACGCATAACGCATAACGCATAACACATAACGCAAAACACATAACGCATAACGCATAATGCATTACGCATAATCCATAACGGATAACGCATAACCCATAACGCATGACGCATAACGCAAAGCCGATAACGCATAACGCATAATGCAAAAGTCATAACGCATAACGCACAATGCATAACGCATAATCCATAACGGATAACGCATAACCTATAACGCATAACCCATACCGCATTAACCATAACGCATAATACATAACGCATAATCCATACGGATAACGCATAACCCATAACGCATATCGCATAACGCATAACGCATAACGCATAACGCATAACGCATAACGCATAACGCATAACGCATAACGCATAACGCATAACGCATAACGCATAACGCATAACGCATAACGCATAACGCATAACGCATAACGCATAACGCATAACGCATAACGCATAACGCATAACGCATAACGCATAACGCATAACGCATAACGCATAACGCATAACGCATAACGCATAACGCATAACGCATAACGCATAACGCATAACGCATAACGCATAACGCATAACGCATAACGCATAACGCATAACGCATAACGCATGACGCATAACCCATAACGCATAACACATAACGCAAAACGCATAACGCATAACGCATAACGCATAACGCATAACGCATAACGCATAACGCATAACGCATAACGCATAACGCATAACGCATAACGCATAACGCATAACGCATAACGCATAACGCATAACGCATAACGCATAACGCATAACGCATAACGCATAACGCATAACGCATAACGCATAACGCATAACGCATAACGCATAACGCATAACGCATAACGCATAACGCATAACGCATAACGCATAAAGCATAACGCATAACGCATAACGCATAACGCATAACGCATAACGCATAACGCATGACGCATAACCCATAACGCATAACACATAACGCATAACGCATAACGCATAACGCATAACGCATAACGCATAACGCATAACGCATAACGGATAACGGATAACGCACAACGCATAACGCATGACGCATAACCCATAACGCATAACACATAACGCATAACGCATAACGCATAACGCATAACGCATAACGCATAACGCATAACGCATAACGGATAACGGATAACGCACAACGCATAACGCATAACGGATAATCCATAACGGATAACGCATAACCCTTAACGCATGACGCATAACGCATAACGCATAATGCATTACGCATAATCCATAACGGATAACGCATAACCCATAACGCATAACGCAAAGCCGATAACGCATGACGTATTACGCATAACCCATAAAGCATAACGCATAACGCATAACGCATAACGCATAACGCATAACGCATAACGCATAACGCATAACGCATAACGCATAACGCATAACGCATAACGCATAACGCATAACGCATAACGCATAACGCATAACGCATAACGCATAACGCATAACGCATAACGCATAACGCATAACGCATAACGCATGACGCATAACCCATAACGCATAACACATAACGCAAAACGCATAACGCATAACGCATAATGCATTACGCATAATCCATAACGGATAACGCATAACCCATAACGCATGACGCATAACGCAAAGCCGATAACGCATAACGCATAATGCAAAAGTCATAACGCATAACGCACAATGCATAACGCATAATCCATAACGGATAACGCATAACCTATAACGCATAACCCATACCGCATTAACCATAACGCATAATACATAACGCATAATCCATACGGATAACGCATAACCCATAACGCATATCGCATAACGCATAACGGATAACGCATAACCTATAACGCATAACCCATACCGCATTAACCATAACGCATAATACATAACGCATAACGCATAACGCATAACGCATAACGCATAACGCATAACGCATAACGCATAACGCATAACGCATAACGCATAACGCATAACGCATAACGCATAACGCATAACGCATAACGCATAACGCATAACGCATAACGCATAACGCATAACGCATAACGCATAACGCATAACGCATAACGCATAACGCATAACGCATAACGCATAACGCATAACGCATAACGCATAACGCATAACGCATAACGCATAACGCATAACGCATAACGCATAACGCATAACGCATAACGCATAACGCATAACGCATAACGCATAACGCATAACGCATAACGCATAACGCATAACGCATAACGCATAACGCATAACGCATAACGCATAACGCATAACGCATAACGCATAACGCATAACGCATAACGCATAACGCATAACGCATAACGCATAACGCATAACGCATAACGCATAACGCATAACGCATAACGCATAACGCATAACGCATAACGCATAACGCATAACGCATAACGCATAACGCATAACGCATAACGCATAACGCATAACGCATAACGCATAACGCATAACGCATAACGCATAACGCATAACGCATAACGTATAACGCATAACGCATAACGCATAACGCATAACGCATAACGCATAACGCATAACGCATAACGCATAACGCATAACGCATAACGCACAACGCATAACGCATAACGCATAACGCATAACGCATAACGCATAACGCATAACGCATAACGCATAACGCATAACGCATAACGCATAACGCATAACGCATAACGCATAACGCATAACGCATAACGCATAACGCATAACGCATGACGCATAACGCAAAGCCGATAACGCATAACGCATAATGCAAAAGTCATAACGCATAACGCACAATGCATAACGCATAATCCATAACGGATAACGCATAACCTATAACGCATAACCCATACCGCATTAACCATAACGCATAATACATAACGCATAATCCATACGGATAACGCATAACGCATAACGCATAACGCATAACGCATAACGCATAACGCATAACGCATAACGCATAACGCATAACGCATAACGCATAACGCATAACGCATAACGCATAACGCATAACGCATAACGCATAACGCATAACGCATAACGCATAACGCATAACGCATAACGCATAACGCATAACGCATAACGCATAACGCATAACGCATAACGCATAACGCATAACGCATAACGCATGACGCATAACGCAAAGCCGATAACGCATAACGCATAATGCAAAAGTCATAACGCATAACGCACAATGCATAACGCATAATCCATAACGGATAACGCATAACCTATAACGCATAACCCATACCGCATTAACCATAACGCATAATACATAACGCATAATCCATACGGATAACGCATAACGCATAACGCATAACGCATAACGCATAACGCATAACGCATAACGCATAACGCATAACGCATAACGCATAACGCATAACGCATAACGCATAACGCATAACGCATAACGCATAACGCATAACGCATAACGCATAACGCATAACGCATAACGCATAACGCATAACGCATAACGCATAACGCATAACGCATAACGCATAACGCATAACGCATAACGCATAACGCATAACGCATAACGCATAACGCATAACGCATAACGCATAACGCATAACGCATAACGCATAACGCATAACGCATAACGCATAACGCATAACGCATAACGCATAACGCATAACGCATAACGCATAACGCATAACGCATAACGCATAACGCATAACGCATAACGCATAACGCATAACGCATAACGCATAACGCATAACGCATAACGCATAACGCATAACGCATAACGCATAACGCATAACGCATAACGCATAACGCATAACGCATAACGCATAACGCATAACGCATAACGCATAACGCATAACGCATAACGCATAACGCATAACGCATAACGCATAACGCATAACGCATAACGCATAACGCATAACGCATAACGCATAACGCATAACGCATAACGCATAACGCATAACGCATAAAGCATAACGCATAACGCATAACGCATAACGCATAACGCATAACGCATAACGCATGACGCATAACCCATAACGCATAACACATAACGCATAACGCATAACGCATAACGCATAACGCATAACGCATAACGCATAACGCATAACGCATAACGGATAACGGATAACGCACAACGCATAACGCATAACGGATAATCCATAACGGATAACGCATAACCCTTAACGCATGACGCATAACGCATAACGCATAATGCATTACGCATAATCCATAACGGATAACGCATAACGCATAACGCATAACGTATAACGCATAACGCATAACGGATAACGGATAACGCACAACGCATAACGCAAAACGGATAACGGATAACGCACAACGCATAACCCATAACGCATTAAACATAACGCATAATACATAACGCATAATCCATAACGGATAACGCATAACCCATAACGCATAACGCAAAGCCGATAACGCATGACGTATTACGCATAACCCATAAAGCATAACGCATAACGCATAACGCATAACGCATAACGCATAACGCATAACGCATAACGCATAACGCATAACGCATAACGCATAACGCATAACGCATAACGCATAACGCATAACGCATAACGCATAACGCATAACGCATAACGCATAACGCATAACGCATAACGCATAACGCATGACGCATAACCCATAACGCATAACACATAACGCAAAACGCATAACGCATAACGCATAATGCATTACGCATAATCCATAACGGATAACGCATAACCCATAACGCATGACGCATAACGCAAAGCCGATAACGCATAACGCATAATGCAAAAGTCATAACGCATAACGCACAATGCATAACGCATAACGCATAACGCATAATGCAAAAGTCATAACGCATAACGCACAATGCATAACGCATAATCCATAACGGATAACGCATAACCTATAACGCATAACCCATACCGCATTAACCATAACGCATAATACATAACGCATAATCCATACGGATAACGCATAACCCATAACGCATATCGCATAACGCATAACGGATAACGCATAACCTATAACGCATAACCCATACCGCATTAACCATAACGCATAATACATAACGCATAACGCATAACGCATAACGCATAACGCATAACGCATAACGCATAACGCATAACGCATAACGCATAACGCATAACGCATAACGCATAACGCATAACGCATAACGCATAACGCATAACGCATAACGCATAACGCATAACGCATAACGCATAACGCATAACGCATAACGCATAACGCATAACGCATAACGCATAACGCATAACGCATAACGCATAACGCATAACGCATAACGCATGACGCATAACCCATAACGCATAACGCATAACGGATAACGGATAACGCACAACGCATAACGCATAACGGATAACGCATAACCCTTAACGCATGACGCATAACGCATAACGCATAATGCATTACGCATAATCCATAACGGATAACGCATAACGCATAACGCATAACGTATAACGCATAACGCATAACGGATAACGGATAACGCACAACGCATAACGCAAAACGGATAACGGATAACGCACAACGCATAACCCATAACGCATTAAACATAACGCATAATACATAACGCATAATCCATAACGGATAACGCATAACGCATAACGCAAAGCCGATAACGCATGACGCATTACACATAACCCATAAAGCATAACGCATAACGCATAACGCATAACGCATAACGCATAACGCATAACGCATAACGCATAACGCATAACGCATAACGCATAACGCATAACGCATAACGCATAACGCATAACGCATAACGCATAACGCATAACGCATAACGCATAACGCATAACGCATAACGCATAACGCATAACGCATAACGCATAACGCATAACGCATAACGCATAACGCATGACGCATAACCCATAACGCATAACACATAACGCAAAACGCATAACGCATAACGCATAATGCATTACGCATAATCCATAACGGATAACGCATAACCCATAACGCATGACGCATAACGCAAAGCCGATAACGCATAACGCATAATGCAAAAGTCATAACGCATAACGCACAATGCATAACGCATAATCCATAACGGATAACGCATAACCTATAACGCATAACCCATACCGCATTAACCATAACGCATAATACATAACGCATAATCCATACGGATAACGCATAACCCATAACGCATATCGCATAACGCATAACGCATAACGCATAACGCATAACGCATAACGCATAACGCATAACGCATAACGCATAACGCATAACGCATAACGCATAACGCATAACGCATAACGCATAACGCATAACGCATAACGCATAACGCATAACGCATAACGCATAACGCATAACGCATAACGCATAACGCATAACGCATAACGCATAACGCATAACGCATAACGCATAACGCATAACGCATAACGCATAACGCATAACGCATAACGCATAACGCATAACGCATAACGCATAACGCATAACGCATAACGCATAACGCATAACGCATAACGCATAACGCATAACGCATAACGCATAACGCATAACGCATAACGCATAACGCATAACGCATAACGCATAACGCATAACGCATAACGCATAACGCATAACGCATAACGCATAACGCATAACGCATAACGCATAACGCATAACGCATAACGCATAACGCATAACGCATAACGCATAACGCATAACGCATAACGCATAACGCATAACGCATAACGCATAACGCATAACGCATAACCCATAACGCATAACGCAAAGCCGATAACGCATGACGCATTACGCATAACCCATAAAGCATAACGCATAACGCATAACGCATAACGCATAACGCATAACGCATAACGCATAACGCATAATGCAAAAGTCATAACGCATAACGCACAATGCATAACGCATAATCCATAACGGATAACGCATAACCTATAACGCATAACCCATACCGCATTAACCATAACGCATAATACATAACGCATAATCCATACGGATAACGCATAACCCATAACGCATAACGCATAACGCATAACGCATAACGCATAACGCATAACGCATAACGCATAACGCATAACGCATAACGCATAACGCATAACGCATAACGCATAACGCATAACGCATAACGCATAACGCATAACCCATAACGCATAACACATAACGCAAAACGCATAACGCAATAACGCATAATGCATTACGCATAACGCATGACGCATAACGCAAAGCCGATAACGCATAACGCATAATGCAAAAGTCATAACGCATAACGCACAATGCATAACGCATAATCCATAACGGATAACGCATAACCTATAACGCATAACCCATACCGCATTAACCATAACGCATAATACATAACGCATAATCCATACGGATAACGCATAACCCATAACGCATATCGCATAACGCATAACGGATAACGCATAACCTATAACGCATAACCCATACCGCATTAACCATAACGCATAATACATAACGCATAACGCATAACGCATAACGCATAACGCATAACGCATAACGCATAACGCATAACGCATAACGCATAACGCATAACGCATAACGCATAACGCATAACGCATAACGCATAACGCATAACGCATAACGCATAACGCATAACGCATAACGCATAACGCATAACGCATAACGCATAACGCATAACGCATAACGCATAACGCATAACGCATAACGCATAACGCATAACGCATAACGCATAACGCATAACGCATAACGCATAACGCATAACGCATAACGCATAACGCATAACGCATAACGCATAACGCATAACGCATAACGCATAACGCATAACGCATAACGCATAACGCATAACGCATAACGCATAACGCATAACGCATAACGCATAACGCATAACGCATAACGCATAACGCATAACGCATAACGCATAACGCATAACGCATAACGCATAACGCATAACGCATAACGCATAACGCATAACGCATAACGCATAACGCATAACGCATAACGCATAACGCATAACGCATAACGCATAACGCATAACGCATAACGCATAACGCATAACGCATAACGCATAACGCATAACGCATAACGCATAACGCATAACGCATAACGCATAACGCATAACGCATAACGCATAACGCATAACGCATAACGCATAACGCATAACGCATAACGCATAACGCATAACGCATAAAGCATAACGCATAACGCATAACGCATAACGCATAACGCATAACGCATAACGCATAACGCATGACGCATAACCCATAACGCATAACACATAACGCATAACGCATAACGCATAACGCATAACGCATAACGCATAACGCATAACGCATGACGCATAACCCATAACGCATAACGCATAACGGATAACGGATAACGCACAACGCATAACGCATAACGGATAACGCATAACCCTTAACGCATGACGCATAACGCATAACGCATAATGCATTACGCATAATCCATAACGGATAACGCATAACGCATAACGCATAACGTATAACGCATAACGCATAACGGATAACGGATAACGCACAACGCATAACGCAAAACGGATAACGGATAACGCACAACGCATAACCCATAACGCATTAAACATAACGCATAATACATAACGCATAATCCATAACGGATAACGCATAACGCATAACGCAAAGCCGATAACGCATGACGCATTACGCATAACCCATAAAGCATAACGCATAACGCATAACGCATAACGCATAACGCATAACGCATAACGCATAACGCATAACGCATAACGCATAACGCATAACGCATAACGCATAACGCATAACGCATAACGCATAACGCATAACGCATAACGCATAACGCATAACGCATAACGCATAACGCATAACGCATAACGCATAACGCATAACGCATAACGCATAACGCATAACGCATAACGCATAACGCATAACGCATAACGCATAACGCATGACGCATAACCCATAACGCATAACACATAACGCAAAACGCATAACGCATAACGCATAATGCATTACGCATAATCCATAACGGATAACGCATAACCCATAACGCATGACGCATAACGCAAAGCCGATAACGCATAACGCATAATGCAAAAGTCATAACGCATAACGCACAATGCATAACGCATAATCCATAACGGATAACGCATAACCTATAACGCATAACCCATACCGCATTAACCATAACGCATAATACATAACGCATAATCCATACGGATAACGCATAACCCATAACGCATATCGCATAACGCATAACGCATAACGCATAACGCATAACGCATAACGCATAACGCATAACCCATAACGCATAACGCAAAGCCGATAACGCATGACGCATTACGCATAACCCATAAAGCATAACGCATAACGCATAACGCATAACGCATAACGCATAACGCATAACGCATAATGCAAAAGTCATAACGCATAACGCACAATGCATAACGCATAATCCATAACGGATAACGCATAACCTATAACGCATAACCCATACCGCATTAACCATAACGCATAATACATAACGCATAATCCATACGGATAACGCATAACCCATAACGCATAACGCATAACGCATAACGCATAACGCATAACGCATAACGCATAACGCATAACGCATAACGCATAACGCATAACGCATAACGCATAACGCATAACGCATAACGCATGACGCATAACCCATAACGCATAACACATAACGCAAAACGCATAACGCATAACGCATAATGCATTACGCATAATCCATAACGGATAACGCATAACCCATAACGCATGACGCATAACGCAAAGCCGATAACGCATAACGCATAATGCAAAAGTCATAACGCATAACGCACAATGCATAACGCATAATCCATAACGGATAACGCATAACCTATAACGCATAACCCATACCGCATTAACCATAACGCATAATACATAACGCATAATCCATACGGATAACGCATAACCCATAACGCATATCGCATAACGCATAACGGATAACGCATAACCTATAACGCATAACCCATACCGCATTAACCATAACGCATAATACATAACGCATAACGCATAACGCATAACGCATAACGCATAACGCATAACGCATAACGCATAACGCATAACGCATAACGCATAACGCATAACGCATAACGCATAACGCATAACGCATAACGCATAACGCATAACGCATAACGCATAACGCATAACGCATAACGCATAACGCATAACGCATAACGCATAACGCATAACGCATAACGCATAACGCATAACGCATAACGCATAACGCATAACGCATAACGCATAACGCATAACGCATAACGCATAACGCATAACGCATAACGCATAACGCATAACGCATAACGCATAACGCATAACGCATAACGCATAACGCATAACGCATAACGCATAACGCATAACGCATAACGCATAACGCATAACGCATAACGCATAACGCATAACGCATAACGCATAACGCATAACGCATAACGCATAACGCATAACGCATAACGCATAACGCATAACGCATAACGCATAACGCATAACGCATAACGCATAACGCATAACGCATAACGCATAACGCATAACGCATAACGCATAACGCATAACGCATAACGCATAACGCATAACGCATAACGCATAACCCATAACGCATAACGCAAAGCCGATAACGCATGACGCATTACGCATAACCCATAAAGCATAACGCATAACGCATAACGCATAACGCATAACGCATAACGCATAACGCATAACGCATAATGCAAAAGTCATAACGCATAATCCATACGGATAACGCATAACCCATAACGCATAACGCATAACGCATAACGCATAACGCATAACGCATAACGCATAACGCATAACGCATAACGCATAACGCATAACGCATAACGCATAACGCATAACGCATAACGCATAACGCATAACGCATAACGCATAACGCATAACGCATAACGCATAACGCATAACGCATAACGCATAACGCATAACGCATAACGCATAACGCATAACGCATAACGCATAACGCATAACGCATAACGCATAACGCATAACGCATAACGCATAACGCATAACGCATAACGCATAACGCATAACGCATAACGCATAACGCATAACGCATAACGCATAACGCATAACGCATAACGCATAACGCATAACGCATAACGCATAACGCATAACGCATAACGCATAACGCATAACGCATAACGCATAACGCATAACGCATAACGCATAACGCATAACGCATAACGCATAACGCATAACGCATAACCCATAACGCATAACGCAAAGCCGATAACGCATGACGCATTACGCATAACCCATAAAGCATAACGCATAACGCATAACGCATAACGCATAACGCATAACGCATAAGGCATAACGCATAACGCATAACGCATAACGCATAACGCATAACGCATAACGCATAACGCATAACGCATAACGCATGACGCATAACCCATAACGCATAACACATAACGCAAAACGCATAACGAATAACGCATAATGCATTACGCATAATCCATAACGGATAACGCATAACCCATAACGCATGACGCATAACGCAACGCCGATAACGCATAACGCATAATGCAAAAGTCATAACGCATAACGCACAATGCATAACGCATAATCCACAACGGATAACGTATAACCTATAACGCATAACCCATACCGCATTAACCATAACGCATAATACATAACGCATAATCCATACGGATAACGCATAACCCATAACGCATATCGCATAACGCATAACGCATAACGCATAACGCATAACGCATAACGCATAACGCATAACGCATAACGCATAACGCATAACGCATAACGCATAACGCATAACGCATAACGCATAACGCATAACGCATAACGCATAACGCATAACGCATAACGCATAACGCATAACGCATAACGCATAACGCATAACGCATAACGCATAACGCATAACGCATAACGCATAACGCATAACGCATAACGCATAACGCATAACGCATAACGCATAACGCATAACGCATAACGCATAACGCATAACGCATAACGCATAACGCATAACGCATAACGCATAACGCATAACGCATAACGCATAACGCATAACGCATAACGCATAACGCATAACGCATAACGCATAACGCATAACGCATAACGCATAACGCATAACGCATAACGCATAACGCATAACGCATAACGCATAACGCATAACGCATAACGCATAACGCATAACGCATATCGCATAACGCATAACGCATAACGCATAACGCATAACGCATAACGCATAACGCATAACGCATAACGCATAACGCATAACGCATAACGCATAACGCATAACGCATAACGCATAACGCATAACGCATAACGCATAACGCATAACGCATAACGCATAACTCATAACGCATAACGCATAACGCATAACGCATAACGCATAACGCATAACGCATAACGCATAACGCATAACGCATAACGCATAACGCATAACGCATAACGCATAACGCATAACGCATAACGCATAACGCATAACGCATAACGCATAAGGCATAACGCATAACGCATAACGCATAACGCATAACGCATAACGCATAACGCATAACGCATAACGCATAACGCATAACGCATGACGCATAACCCATAACGCATAACACATAACGCAAAACGCATAACGAATAACGCATAATGCATTACGCATAATCCATAACGGATAACGCATAACCCATAACGCATGACGCATAACGCAACGCCGATAACGCATAACGCATAATGCAAAAGTCATAACGCATAACGCACAATGCATAACGCATAATCCACAACGGATAACGTATAACCTATAACGCATAACCCATACCGCATTAACCATAACGCATAATACATAACGCATAATCCATACGGATAACGCATAACCCATAACGCATATCGCATAACGCATAACGCATAACGCATAACGCATAACGCATAACGCATAACGCATAACGCATAACGCATAACGCATAACGCATAACGCATAACGCATAACGCATAACGCATAACGCATAACGCATAACGCATAACGCATAACGCATAACGCATAACGCATAACGCATAACGCATAACGCATAACGCATAACGCATAACGCATAACGCATAACGCATAACGCATAACGCATAACGCATAACGCATAACGCATAACGCATAACGCATAACGCATAACGCATAACGCATAACGCATAACGCATAACGCATAACGCATAACGCATAACGCATAACGCATAACGCATAACGCATAACGCATAACGCATAACGCATAACGCATAACGCATAACGCATAACGCATAACGCATAACGCATAACGCATAACGCATAACGCATAACGCATAACGCATAACGCATAACGCATAACGCATAACGCATAACGCATAACGCATAACCCATAACGCATAACGCAAAGCCGATAACGCATGACGCATTACGCATAACCCATAAAGCATAACGCATAACGCATAACGCATAACGCATAACGCATAACGCATAAGGCATAACGCATAACGCATAACGCATAACGCATAACGCATAACGCATAACGCATAACGCATAACGCATAACGCATAACGCATGACGCATAACCCATAACGCATAACACATAACGCAAAACGCATAACGAATAACGCATAATGCATTACGCATAATCCATAACGGATAACGCATAACCCATAACGCATGACGCATAACGCAACGCCGATAACGCATAACGCATAATGCAAAAGTCATAACGCATAACGCACAATGCATAACGCATAATCCACAACGGATAACGTATAACCTATAACGCATAACCCATACCGCATTAACCATAACGCATAATACATAACGCATAATCCATACGGATAACGCATAACCCATAACGCATATCGCATAACGCATAACGCATAACGCATAACGCATAACGCATAACGCATAACGCATAACGCATAACGCATAACGCATAACGCATAACGCATAACGCATAACGCATAACGCATAACGCATAACGCATAACGCATAACGCATAACGCATAACGCATAACGCATAACGCATAACGCATAACGCATAACGCATAACGCATAACGCATAACGCATAACGCATAACGCATAACGCATAACGCATAACGCATAACGCATAACGCATAACGCATAACGCATAACGCATAACGCATAACGCATAACGCATAACGCATAACGCATAACGCATAACGCATAACGCATAACGCATAACGCATAACGCATAACGCATAACGCATAACGCATAACGCATAACGCATAACGCATAACGCATAACGCATAACGCATAACGCATAACGCATAACGCATAACGCATAACGCATAACGCATAACGCATAACGCATAACGCATAACGCATAACGCATAACGCATAACGCATAACGCATAACGCATAACGCATAACGCATAACGCATAACGCATAACGCATAACGCATAACGCATAACGCATAACGCATAACGCATAACGCATAACGCATAACGCATAACGCATAACGCATAACGCATAACGCATAACGCATAACGCATAACGCATAACTCATAACGCATAACGCATAACGCATAACGCATAACGCATAACGCATAACGCATAACGCATAACGCATAACGCATAACGCATAACGCATAACGCATTACGCATAACGCATAACGCATAACGCATAACGCATAACGCATAACGCATAACGCATAACGCATAACGCATAACGCATAACGCATAACGCATAACGCATAACGCATAACGCATAACGCATAACGCATAACGCATAACGCATAACGCATAACGCATAACGCATAACGCATAACGCATAACGCATAACGCATAACGCATAACGCATAACGCATAACGCATAACGCATAACGCATAACGCATAACGCATAACGCATAACGCATAACGCATAACGCATAACGCATAACCCATAACGCATAACGCAAAGCCGATAACGCATGACGCATTACGCATAACCCATAAAGCATAACGCATAACGCATAACGCATAACGCATAACGCATAACGCATAACGCATAATGCAAAAGTCATAACGCATAACGCACAATGCATAACGCATAATCCATAACGGATAACGCATAACCTATAACGCATAACCCATACCGCATTAACCATAACGCATAATACATAACGCATAATCCATACGGATAACGCATAACCCATAACGCAAACGACATTACACGCATAATACGCATAACCCATAACGCAGAATCATACGCATAACGCATAAACGCATAACGCATAACGCATAACGCATAACGCAATAACGCATAACGCATACGGCATAACGCATAACCGCATAACGCATAACGCTAAGCGCATAACGCATAACGCATAACGCATAACGCATAACGCATAACGCATAACGCATAACGCATAACGCATAAGCCATAACGCATAAACGCATAACGCATAACGCATAAACGCATAACGCATAACGCATAACGACGCATAAACGCATAACGCATAACGCATAACGCATAACGCATAACGCATATAACGCATAACGCATAACGCATAACGCATAACGCATAAGAACGCATAGCATAACGCATAACGCATAACGCATAACGCATAACGCATAACGCATAACGCATAACGCATAACGCATAACGCATAACGCATAACGCATAAACGCATAACGCATCAACGCATAACGCATAACGCATAACGCATAACGCATAACGCATAACGCATAACGCATAACGCATAACGCATAACGCATAACCGCATAACGCCATAACGCATAACGCATAACGCATAACGCATAACGCATAACGCATAACGCATAACGCATAACGCATAACGCATAATCGCATAACGCATAACGGCATAACGCATAACGCATAATCGCATAACGCATAACGCATAACGCCATAACCGCATAACGCATAAGCATAACGCATAACGCATAACGCATAACCATAACGCATAATACATAACGCATAATCCATACGGATAACGCATATAACGCATATCGCATAACGCATAACGCATAACGCATAACGCATAACGCATAACGCATAACGCATAACGCATAACGCATAACGCATAACGCATAACGCATAACGCATAACGCATAACGCATAACGCATAACGCATAACGCATAACGCATAACGCATAACGCATACGCATAACGCATAACGCATAACGCATAACGCATAACGCATAACGCATAACGCATAACGCATAACGCATAACGCATAACGCATAACGCATAACGCATAACGCATAACGCATAACGCATAACGCATAACGCATAACGCATAACGCATAACGCATAACGCATAACGCATAACGCATAACGCATAACGCATAACGCATAACGCATAACGCATAACGCATAACGCATAACGCATAACGCATAACGCATAACGCATAACGCATAACGCATAACGCATACGCATAACGCATAACGCATAACGCATAACGCATAACGCATAACGCATAACGCATAACGCATAACGCATAACGCATAACGCATAACGCATAACGCATAACGCATAACGCATAACGCATAACGTATAACGCATAACGCATAACGCATAACGCAAAACGTATAACGCATAACGCATAACGCATAACGCATAACGCATGACGCATAACCCATAACGCATAACACATAACGCAAAACGCATAACGCATAACGCATAATGCATTACGCATAATCCATAACGGATAACGCATAACCCTTAACGCATGACGCATAACGCAAAGCCGATAACGCATAACGCATAACGCATAATGCAAAAGTCATAACGCATAACGCACAATGCATAACGCATAATCCATAACGGATGACGCATAACCTATAACGCATAACCCATAACGCATTAACCATAACGCATAATACATAACGCATAATCCATAACGGATAACGCATAACCCATAACGCATAACGCAAAGCCGATAACGCATAACGCATAACGCATAACGCATAACGCATAACGGATAACGCACAACGCATAACCCATAACGCATTAACCACAACGCATAATACATAACGCATAATCCATAACGGATAACGCATAACCCATAACGCATAACGCAAAGCCGATAACGCATAACGCATAACGCATAACGCATAACGCATAACGCATAACGCATAACGCATAACGCATAACGCATAACGCATAACGCATAACGTATAACGCATAACGCATAACGGATAACGGATAACGCACAACGCATAACGCATAACGGATAACGGATAACGCACAACGCATAACCCATAACGCATTAAACATAACGCATAATACATAACGCATAATCCATAACGGATAACGCATAACCCATAACGCATAACGCAAAGCCGATAACGCATGACGCATTACGCATAACCCATAAAGCATAATGCATAACGCATAACGCATAACGCATAACGCATAACGCATAACGCATAACGCATAACGCATAACGCATGACGCATAACCCATAACGCATAACACATAACGCAAAACGCATAACGCATAACGCATAATGCATTACGCATAATCCATAACGGATAACGCATAACCCATAACGCATGACGCATAACGCAAAGCCGATAACGCATAACGCATAATGCAAAAGTCATAACGCATAACGCACAATGCATAACGCATAATCCATAACGGATAACGCATAACCTATAACGCATAACCCATACCGCATTAACCATAACGCATAATACATAACGCATAATCCATACGGATAACGCATAACCCATAACGCATATCGCATATCGCATAACGCATAACGCATAACGCATAACGCATAACGCATAACGCATAACGCATAACGCATAACGCATAACGCATAACGCATAACGCATAACGCATAACGCATAACGCATAACGCATAACGCATAACGCATAACGCATAACGCATAACGCATAACGCATAACGCATAACGCATAACGCATAACGCATAACGCATAACGCATAACGCATAACGCATAACGCATAACGCATAACGCATAACGCATAACCCTTAACGCATGACGCATAACGCAAAGCCGATAACGCATAACGCATAACGCATAATGCAAAAGTCATAACGCATAACGCACAATGCATAACGCATAATCCATAACGGATAACGCATAACCTATAACGCATAACGCACAATGCATAACGCATAATCCATAACGGATAACGCATAACCTATAACGCATAACCCATAACGCATTAACCATAACGCATAATACATAACGCATAATCCATAACGGATAACGCATAACCCATAACGCATAACGCAAAGCCGATAACGCATAACGCATAACGCATAACGCATAACGCATAACGCATAACGCATAACGCATAACGCATAACGCATAACGCATAACGCATAACGCATAACGCATAACGCATAACGCATAACGCATAACGCATAACGCATAACGCATAACGCATAACGCATAACGCATAACGCATAACGCATAACGCATAACGCATAACGCATAACGCATAACGCATAACGCATAACGCATAACGCATAACGCATAACGCATAACGCATAACGCATAACGCATAACCCATAACGCATAACGCAAAGCCGATAACGCATAACGCATAACGCATAACGCATAACGGATAACGCACAACGCATAACCCATAACGCATAATACATAACGCATAATACATAACGGATAATCCATAACGGATAACGCATAACCCATAACGCATAACGCAAAGCCGATAACGCATAACGCATTACGCATAACCCATAAAGCATAACGAATAACGCATAACGCAAAACGCATAACGCATAACGCATAACGCATAACGCATATCGCATAACGCATAACGCATAACGCATAACGCATAACGCATAACGCATAACGCATAACGCATAACGCATAACGCATAACGCATAACGCATAACGCATAACGCATAACGCATAACGCATAACGCATAACGCATAACGCATAACGCATAACGCATAACGCATAACGCATAACGCATAACGCATAACGCATAACGCATAACGCATAACGCATAACGCATAACGCAAAACGCATAACGCATAACGCATAATGCATTACGCATAATCCATAACGGATAACGCATAACCCATAACGCATGACGCATAACGCAAAGCCGATAACGCATAACACATAACGCATAATGCAAAAGTCATAACGCATAACGCACAATGCATAACGCATAATCCATAACGGATAACGCATAACCTATAACGCATAACCCATAACGCATTAACCATAACGCATAATACATAACGCATAATCCATACGGATAACGCTTAACCCATAACGCATAACGCATAACGCATAACGCATAACGCATAACGCATAACGCATAACGCATAACGCATAACGCATAACGCATAACGCATAACGCATAACGCATAACCCATAACGCATAACGCAAAGCCGATAACGCATGACGCATTACGCATAACCCATAAAGCATAACGCATAACGCATAACGCATAACGCATAACGCATAACGCATAACGCATAACGCATAACGCATAACGCATAACGCATAACGCATAACGCATAACGCATAACGCATAACGCATAACGCATAACGCATAACGCATAACGCATAACGCATAACGCATAACGCATAACGCATAACGCATAACGCATAACGCATAACGCATAACGCATAACGCATAACGCATAACGCATAACGCATAACGCATAACGCATAACGCATAACGCATAACGCATAACGCATAACGCATAACGCATAACGCATAACGCATAACGCATAACGCATAACGCATAACGCATAACGCATAACGCATAACGCATAACGCATAACGCATAACGCATAACGCATAACGCATAACGCATAACGCATAACGCATAACGCATAACGCATAACGCATAACGCATAACGCATAACGGATAACGCATAACCCATAACGCATAACGCAAAGCCGATAACGCAAAGCCGATAACGCATAACGCATAACGCATAACGCATAACGCATAACGCATAACGCATAACGCATAACGCATAACGCATAACGCATAACGCATAACGCATAACGCATAACGCATAACGCATAACGCATAACGCATAACGCATAACGCATAACGCATAACGCATAACGCATAACGCATAACGCATAACGCATAACGCATAACGCATAACGCATAACGCATAACGCATAACGCATAACGCATAACGCATAACGCATAACGCATAACGCATAACCCATAACGCATAACGCAAAGCCGATAACGCATAACGCATAACGCATAACGCATAACGCATAACGCATAACGCATAACGCATAACGCATAACGCATAACGCATAACGGATAACGCATAACCCATAACGCATAACGCAAAGCCGATAACGCATAACGCATAACGCATAACGCATAACGCATAACCCATAACGCATGACGCATAACGCAAAGCCGATAACGCATAACACATAACGCATAATGCAAAAGTCATAACGCATAACGCACAATGCATAACGCATAATCCATAACGGATAACGCATAACCTATAACGCATAACCCATAACGCATTAACCATAACGCATAATACATAACGCATAATCCATACGGATAACGCTTAACCCATAACGCATAACGCATAACGCATAACGCATAACGCATAACGCATAACGCATAACGCATAACGCATAACGCATAACGCATAACGCATAACGCATAACGCATAACGCATAACGCATAACGCATAACGCATAACGCATAACGCATAACGCATAACGCAAAACGCATAACGCATAACGCATAATGCATTACGCATAATCCATAACGGATAACGCATAACCCATAACGCATGACGCATAACGCAAAGCCGATAACGCATAACACATAACGCATAATGCAAAAGTCATAACGCATGACGCATTACGCATAACCCATAAAGCATAACGCATAACGCATAACGCATAACGCATAACGCATAACGCATAACGCATAACGCATAACGCATAACGCATAACGCATAACGCATAACGCAAAACGCATAACGCATAACGCATAATGCATTACGCATAATCCATAACGGATAACGCATAACGCAAAGCCGATAACCCATAACGCAAAGCCGATAACGCATAACGCATAACGCATAATGCAAAAGTCATAACGCATAACGCACAATGCATAACGCATAATCCATAACGGATAACGCATAACCTATAACGCATAACCCATACCGCATTAACCATAACGCATAATACATAACGCATAATCCATACGGATAACGCATAACCCATAACGCATAACGCATAACGCATAACGCATAACGCATAACGCATAACGCATAACGCATAACGCATAACGCATAACGCATAACGCATAACGCATAACGCATAACGCATAACGCATAACGCATAACGCATAACGCATAACGCATAACGCATAACGCATAACGCATAACGCATAACGCATAACGCATAACGCATAACGCATAACGCATAACGCATAACGCATAACGCATAACGCATAACGCATAACGCATAACGCATAACGCATAACGCATAACGCATAACGCATAACGCATAACGGATAACGCATAACCCATAACGCATAACGCAAAGCCGATAACGCAAAGCCGATAACGCATAACGCATAACGCATAACGCATAACGCATAACGCATAACGCATAACGCATAACGCATAACGCATAACGCATAACGCATAACGCATAACGCATAACGCATAACGCATAACGCATAACGCATAACGCATAACGCATAACGCATAACGCATAACGCATAACGCATAACGCATAACGCATAACGCATAACGCATAACGCATAACGCATAACGCATAACGCATAACGCATAACGCATAACGCATAACGCATAACGCATAACCCATAACGCATAACGCAAAGCCGATAACGCATAACGCATAACGCATAACGCATAACGCATAACGCATAACGCATAACGCATAACGCATAACGCATAACGCATAACGGATAACGCATAACCCATAACGCATAACGCAAAGCCGATAACGCATAACGCATAACGCATAACGCATAACGCATAACCCATAACGCATGACGCATAACGCAAAGCCGATAACGCATAACACATAACGCATAATGCAAAAGTCATAACGCATAACGCACAATGCATAACGCATAATCCATAACGGATAACGCATAACCTATAACGCATAACCCATAACGCATTAACCATAACGCATAATACATAACGCATAATCCATACGGATAACGCTTAACCCATAACGCATAACGCATAACGCATAACGCATAACGCATAACGCATAACGCATAACGCATAACGCATAACGCATAACGCATAACGCATAACGCATAACGCATAACGCATAACGCATAACGCATAACGCATAACGCATAACGCAAAACGCATAACGCATAACGCATAATGCATTACGCATAATCCATAACGGATAACGCATAACCCATAACGCATGACGCATAACGCAAAGCCGATAACGCATAACACATAACGCATAATGCAAAAGTCATAACGCATGACGCATTACGCATAACCCATAAAGCATAACGCATAACGCATAACGCATAACGCATAACGCATAACGCATAACGCATAACGCATAACGCATAACGCATAACGCATAACGCATAACGCAAAACGCATAACGCATAACGCATAATGCATTACGCATAATCCATAACGGATAACGCATAACGCAAAGCCGATAACCCATAACGCAAAGCCGATAACGCATAACGCATAACGCATAATGCAAAAGTCATAACGCATAACGCACAATGCATAACGCATAATCCATAACGGATAACGCATAACCTATAACGCATAACCCATACCGCATTAACCATAACGCATAATACATAACGCATAATCCATACGGATAACGCATAACCCATAACGCATAACGCATAACGCATAACGCATAACGCATAACGCATAACGCATAACGCATAACGCATAACGCATAACGCATAACGCATAACGCATAACGCATAACGCATAACGCATAACGCATAACGCATAACGCATAACGCATAACGCATAACGCATAACGCATAACGCATAACGCATAACGCATAACGCATAACGCATAACGCATAACGCATAACGCATAACGCATAACGCATAACGCATAACGCATAACGCATAACGCATAACGCATAACGCATAACGCATAACGCATAACCCATAACGCATAACGCAAAGCCGATAACGCATAACGCATAACGCATAACGCATAACGCATAACGCATAACGCATAACGCATAACGCATAACGCATAACGCATAACGGATAACGCATAACCCATAACGCATAACGCAAAGCCGATAACGCATAACGCATAACGCATAACGCATAACGCATAACCCATAACGCATGACGCATAACGCAAAGCCGATAACGCATAACACATAACGCATAATGCAAAAGTCATAACGCATAACGCACAATGCATAACGCATAATCCATAACGGATAACGCATAACCTATAACGCATAACCCATAACGCATTAACCATAACGCATAATACATAACGCATAATCCATACGGATAACGCTTAACCCATAACGCATAACGCATAACGCATAACGCATAACGCATAACGCATAACGCATAACGCATAACGCATAACGCATAACGCATAACGCATAACGCATAACGCATAACGCATAACGCATAACGCATAACGCAAAACGCATAACGCATAACGCATAATGCATTACGCATAATCCATAACGGATAACGCATAACCCATAACGCATGACGCATAACGCAAAGCCGATAACGCATAACACATGACGCATAATGCAAAAGTCATAACGCATGACGCATTACGCATAACCCATAAAGCATAACGCATAACGCATAACGCATAACGCATAACGCATAACGCATAACGCATAACGCATAACGCATAACGCATAACGCATAACGCATAACGCATAACGCAAAACGCATAACGCATAACGCATAATGCATTACGCATAATCCATAACGGATAACGCATAACGCAAAGCCGATAACCCATAACGCAAAGCCGATAACGCATAACGCATAACGCATAATGCAAAAGTCATAACGCATAACGCACAATGCATAACGCATAATCCATAACGGATAACGCATAACCTATAACGCATAACCCATACCGCATTAACCATAACGCATAATACATAACGCATAATCCATACGGATAACGCATAACCCATAACGCATAACGCATAACGCATAACGCATAACGCATAACGCATAACGCATAACGCATAACGCATAACGCATAACGCATAACGCATAACGCATAACGCATAACGCATAACGCATAACGCATAACGCATAACGCATAACGCATAACGCATAACGCATAACGCATAACGCATAACGCATAACGCATAACGCATAACGCATAACGCATAACGCATAACGCATAACGCATAACGCATAACGCATAACGCATAACGCATAACGCATAACGCATAACGCATAACGCATAACGCATAACGCATAACGCATAACGCATAACGCATAACGCATAACGCATAACGCATAACGCATAACGCATAACGCATAACGCATAACGCATAACGCATAACGCATAACGCATAACGCATAACGCATAACGCATAACGCATAACGCATAACGCATAACGCATAACGCATAACGCATAACGCATAACGCATAACGCATAACGCATAACGCATAACGCATAACGCATAACGCATAATCCATAACGGATAACGCATAACCCATAACGCATAACGCAAAGCCGATAACGCATAACGCATAACGCATAATGCAAAAGTCATAACGCATAACGCACAATGCATAACGCATAATCCATAACGGATAACGCATAACCTATAACGCATAACCCATACCGCATTAACCATAACGCATAATACATAACGCATAATCCATACGGATAACGCATAACCCATAACGCATAACGCATAACGCATAACGCAAAACGCATAACGCATAACGCATAACGCATAACGCATAACGCATAACGCATAACGCATAACGCATAACGCATAACGCATAACGCATAACGCATAACGCATAACGCATAACGCATAACGCATAACGCATAACGCATAACGCATAACGCATAACGCATAACGCATAACGCATAACGCATAACGCATAACGCATAACGCATAACGCATAACGCATAACGCATAACGCATAACGCATAACGCATAACGCATAACGCATAACGCATAACGCATAACGCATAACGCATAACGCATAACGCATAACGCATAACGCATAACGCATAACGCATAACGCATAACGCATAACGCATAACGCATAACGCATAACGCATAACGCATAACGCATAACGCATAACGCATAACGCATAACGCATAACGCATAACGCATAACGCATAACGCATAACGCATAACGCATAACGCATAACGCATAACGCATAACGCATAACGCATAACGCATAACGCATAACGCATAACGCATAACGCATAACGCATAACGCATAACGCATAACGCATAACGCATAACGCATAACGCATAACGCATAACGCATAACGCATAACGCATAACGCATAATCCATAACGGATAACGCATAACCCATAACGCATAACGCAAAGCCGATAACGCATAACGCATAACGCATAACGCATAACGCATAACGCATAACGCATAACGCATAACGCATAACGCATAACGCATAACGCATAACGCATAACGCATAACGCATAACGCATAACGCATAACGCATAACGCATAACGCATAACCCATAACGCATAACGCAAAGCCGATAACGCATAACGCATAACGCATAACGGATAACGCACAACGCATAACCCATAACGCATAATACATAACGCATAATACATAACGGATAATCCATAACGGATAACGCATAACCCATAACGCATAACGCAAAGCCGATAACGCATAACGCATTACGCATAACCCATAAAGCATAACGAATAACGCATAACGCAAAACGCATAACGCATAACGCATAACGCATAACGCATAACGCATATCGCATAACGCATAACGCATAACGCATAACGCATAACGCATAACGCATAACGCATAACGCATAACGCATAACGCATAACGCATAACGCATAACGCATAACGCATAACGCATAACGCATAACGCATAACGCATAACGCATAACGCATAACGCATAACGCATAACGCATAACGCATAACGCATAACGCATAACGCATAACGCAAAACGCATAACGCATAACGCATAATGCATTACGCATAATCCATAACGGATAACGCATAACCCATAACGCAAAGCCGATAACGCATAACACATAACGCATAATGCAAAAGTCATAACGCATAACGCACAATGCATAACGCATAATCCATAACGGATAACGCATAACCTATAACGCATAACCCATAACGCATTAACCATAACGCATAATACATAACGCATAATCCATACGGATAACGCTTAACCCATAACGCATAACGCATAACGCATAACGCATAACGCATAACGCATAACGCATAACGCATAACGCATAACGCATAACGCATAACGCATAACGCATAACGCATAACGCATAACGCATAACGCATAACGCATAACGCATAACGCATAACGCATAACGCATAACGCATAACGCATAACGCATAACGCATAACGCATAACGCATAACCCATAACGCATAACGCAAAGCCGATAACGCATGACGCATTACGCATAACCCATAAAGCCTAACGCATAACGCATAACGCATAACGCATAACGCATAACGCATAACGCATAACGCATAACGCATAACGCATAACGCATAACGCATAACGCATAACGCATAACGCATAACGCATAACGCATAACGCAAAACGCATAACGCATAACGCATAATGCATTACGCATAATCCATAACGGATAACGCATAACCCATAACGCAAAGCCGATAACGCATAACACATAACGCATAATGCAAAAGTCATAACGCATAACGCACAATGCATAACGCATAATCCATAACGGATAACGCATAACCTATAACGCATAACCCATAACGCATTAACCATAACGCATAATACATAACGCATAATCCATACGGATAACGCTTAACCCATAACGCATAACGCATAACGCATAACGCATAACGCATAACGCATAACGCATAACGCATAACGCATAACGCATAACGCATAACGCATAACGCATAACGCATAACGCATAACGCATAACGCATAACGCATAACGCATAACGCATAACGCATAACGCATAACGCATAACGCATAACGCATAACGCATAACGCATAACGCATAACGCATAACCCATAACGCATAACGCAAAGCCGATAACGCATGACGCATTACGCATAACCCATAAAGCCTAACGCATAACGCATAACGCATAACGCATAACGCATAACGCATAACGCATAACGCATAACGCATAACGCATAACGCATAACGCATAACGCATAACGCATAACGCATAACGCATAACGCATAACGCATAACGCATAACGCATAACGCATAACGCATAACGCATAACGCATAACGCATAACGCATAACGCATAACGCATAACGCATAACGCATAACGCATAACGCATAACGCATAACGCATAACGCATAACGCATAACGCATAACGCATAACGCATAACGCATAACGCATAACGCATAACGCATAACGCATAACGCATAACGCATAACGCATAACGCATAACGCATAACGCATAACGCATAACGCATAACGCATAACGCATAACGCATAACGCATAACGCATAACGCATAACGCATAACGCATAACGCATAACGCATAACGCATAACGCATAACGCATAACGCATAACGCATAACGCATAACGCATAACGCATAACGCATAACGCATAACGCATAACGCATAACGCATAACGCATAACGCATAACGCATAACGCATAACGCATAACGCATAACGCATAACGCATAACGCATAACGCATAACGCATAACGCATAACGCATAACGCATAACGCATAACGCATAACGGATAACGCATAACCCATAACGCATAACGCAAAGCCGATAACGCATAACGCATAACGCATAACGCATAACGCATAACGCATAACGCATAACGCATAACGCATAACGCATAACGCATAACGCATAACGCATAACGCATAACGCATAACGCATAACGCATAACGCATAACGCATAACGCATAACGCATAACGCATAACGCATAACGCATAACGCATAACGCATAACGCATAACGCATAACGCATAACGCATAACGCATAACGCATAACGCATAACGCATAACGCATAACGCATAACGCATAACGCATAACGCATAACGCATAACGCATAACGCATAACGCATAACGCATAACGCATAACGCATAACGCATAACGCATAACGCATAACGCATAACGCATAACGCATAACGCATAACGCATAACGCATAACGCATAACGCATAACGCATAACGCATAACGCATAACGCATAACGCATAACGCATAACGCATAACGCATAACGCATAACGCATAACGCATAACGCATAACGCATAACGCATAACGCATAACGCATAACGCATAACGCATAACGCATAACGCATAACGCATAACGCATAACGCATAACGCATAACGCATAACGCATAACGCATAACGCATAACGCATAACGCATAACGCATAACGCATAACGCATAACGCATAACGCATAACGCATAACGCATAACGCATAACGCATAACGCATAACGCATAACGCATAACGCATAACGCATAACGCATAACGCATAACGCATAACGCATAACGGATAACGCATAACCCATAACGCATAACGCAAAGCCGATAACGCATAACGCATAACGCATAACGCATAACGCATAACGCATAACGCATAACGCATAACGCATAACGCATAACGCATAACGCATAACGCATAACGCATAACGCATAACGCATAACGCATAACGCATAACGCATAACGCATAACGCATAACGCATAACGCATAACGCATAACGCATAACGCATAACGCATAACGCATAACGCATAACGCATAACGCATAACGCATAACGCATAACGCATAACGCATAACGCATAACGCATAACGCATAACGCATAACGCATAACGCATAACGCATAACGCATAACGCATAACGCATAACGCATAACGCATAACGCATAACGCATAACGCATAACGCATAACGCATAACGCATAACGCATAACGCATAACGCATAACGCATAACGCATAACGCATAACGCATAACGCAAAACGTATAACGCATAACGCATAACGCATAACGCATAACGCATAACGCATAACGCATAACGCATAACGCATAACGCATAACGCATAACGCATAACGCATAACGCATAACGCATAACGCATAACGCATAACGCATAACGCATAACGCATAACGCATAACGCATAACGCATAACGCATAACGCATAACGCATAACGCATAACGCATAACGCATAACGCATAACGCATAACGCATAACGCATAACGCATAACGCATAACGCATAACGTATAACGCATAACGCATAACGCATAACGCAAAACGTATAACGCATAACGCATAACGCATAACGCATAACGCATAACGCATAACGCATAACGCATAACGCATAACGCAAAACGCATAACGCATAACGCATAACGCATAATGCATTACGCATAATCCATAACGGATAACGCATAACCCATAACGCATATCGCATATCGCATAACGCATAACGCATAACGCATAACGCATAACGCATAACGCATAACGCATAACGCATAACGCATAACGCATAACGCATAACGCATAACGCATAACGCATAACGCATAACGCATAACGCAAAACGCATAACGCATAACGCATAACGCATAATACATAACGCATAATCCATACGGATAACGCATAACCCATAACGCATATCGCATATCGCATAACGCATAACGCATAACGCATAACGCATAACGCATAACGCATAACGCATAACGCATAACGCATAACGCATAACGCATAACGCATAACGCATAACGCATAACGCATAACGCATAACGCATAACGCATAACGCATAACGCATAACGCATAACGCATAACGCATAACGCATAACGCATAACGCATAACGCATAACGCATAACGCATAACGCATAACGCATAACGCATAACGCATAACGCATAACGCATAACGCATAACGCATAACGCATAACGCATAACGCATAACGCATAACGCATAACGCATAACGCATAACGCATAACGCATAACGCATAACGCATAACGCATAACGCATAACGCATAACGCATAACGCATAACGCATAACGCATAACGCATAAAGCATAACGCATAACGCATAACGCATAACGCATAACGCATAACGCATAACGCATAACGCATAACGCATAACGCATAACGCATAACGCATAACGCATAACGCATAACGCATAACGCATAACGCATAACGCATAACGCATAACGCATAACGCATAACGCATAACGCATAACGCATAACGCATAACGCATAACGCATAACGCATAACGCATAACGCATAACGCATAACGCATAACGCATAACGCATAACGCATAACGCATAACGCATAACGCATAACGCATAACGCATAACGCATAACGCATAACGTATAACGCATAACGCATAACGCATAACGCAAAACGTATAACGCATAACGCATAACGCATAACGCATAACGCATGACGCATAACCCATAACGCATAACACATAACGCAAAACGCATAACGCATAACGCATAATGCATTACGCATAATCCATAACGGATAACGCATAACCCTTAACGCATGACGCATAACGCAAAGCCGATAACGCATAACGCATAACGCATAATGCAAAAGTCATAACGCATAACGCACAATGCATAACGCATAATCCATAACGGATAACGCATAACCTATAACGCATAACGCACAATGCATAACGCATAATCCATAACGGATAACGCATAACCTATAACGCATAACCCATAACGCATTAACCATAACGCATAATACATAACGCATAATCCATAACGGATAACGCATAACCCATAACGCATAACGCAAAGCCGATAACGCATAACGCATAACGCATAACGCATAACGCATAACGCATAACGGATAACGCACAACGCATAACCCATAACGCATTAACCATAACGCATAATACATAACGCATAATCCATAACGGATAACGCATAACCCATAACGCATAACGCAAAGCCGATAACGCATAACGCATAACGCATAACGCATAACGCATAACGCATAACGCATAACGCATAACGCATAACGCATAACGCATAACGCATAACGCATAACGCATAACGCATAACGCATAACGCATAACGCATAACGCATAACGTATAACGCATAACGCATAACGGATAACGGATAACGCACAACGCATAACGCATAACGGATAACGGATAACGCACAACGCATAACCCATAACGCATTAAACATAACGCATAATACATAACGCATAATCCATAACGGATAACGCATAACCCATAACGCATAACGCAAAGCCGATAACGCATGACGCATTACGCATAACCCATAAAGCATAACGCATAACGCATAACGCATAACGCATAACGCATAACACATAACGCAAAACGCATAACGCATAACGCATAATGCATTACGCATAATCCATAACGGATAACGCATAACCCATAACGCATGACGCATAACGCAAAGCCGATAACGCATAACGCATAATGCAAAAGTCATAACGCATAACGCACAATGCATAACGCATAATCCATAACGGATAACGCATAACGCATAACGCATAACGCATAACGCATAACGCATAACGCATAACGCATAACGCATAACGCATAACGCATAACGCATAACGCATAACGCATAACGCATAACGCATAACGCATAACGCATAACGCATAACGCATAACGCATAACGCATAACGCATAACGCATAACGCATAACGCATAACGCATAACGCATAACGCATAACGCATAACGCATAACGCATAACGCATAACGCATAACGCATAACGCATAACGCATAACGCATAACGCATAACGCATAACGCATAACGCATAACGCATAACGCATAACGCATAACGCATAACGCATAACGCATAACGCATAACGCATAACGCATAACGCATAACGCATAACGCATAACGCATAACGCATAACGCATAACGCATAACGCATAACGCATAACGCATAACGCATAACGCATAACGCATAACGCATAACGCATAACGCATAACGCATAACGCATAACGCATAACGCATAACGCATAACGCATAACGCATAACGCATAACGCATAACGCATAACGCATAACGCATAACGCATAACGCATAACGCATAACGCATAACGCATAACGCATAACGCATAACGCATAACGCATAACGCATAACGCATAACGCATAACGCATAACGCATAACGCATAACGCATAACGCATAACGCATAACGCATAACGCATAACGCATAACGCATAACGCATATCGCATAACGCATAACGCATAACGCATAACGCATAACGCATAACGCATAACGCATAACGCATAACCCATAACGCATGACGCATAACCCATAACGCATGACGCATAACGCAAAGCCGATAACGCATAACACATAACGCATAATGCAAAAGTCATAACGCATAACGCACAATGCATAACGCATAATCCATAACGGATAACGCATAACCTATAACGCATAACCCATACCGCATTAACCATAACGCATAATACATAACGCATAATCCATACGGATAACGCATAACCCATAACGCATAACGCATAACGCATAACGCATAACGCATAACGCATAACGCATAACGCATAACGCATAACGCATAACGCATAACGCATAACGCATAACGCATAACGCATAACGCATAACGCATAACGCATAACGCATAACGCATAACGCATAACGCATAACGCATAACGCATAACGCATAACGCATAACGCATAACGCATAACGCATAACGCATAACGCATAGCCCATAACGCATAACGCATAACGCATAACGCATAATGCAAAAGTCATAACGCATAACGCATAACGCATAACGCATAACGCATAACGCATAACGCATAACGCATAACGCATAACGCATAACGCATAACCCATAACGCATAACGCATAACGCATAACGCATAACGCATAACGCATAACGCATAACGCATAACGCATAACGCATAACGCATAACGCATAACGCATAACGCATAACGCATAACCTATAACGCATAACCCATAACGCATTAACCATAACGCATAATACATAACGCATAATCCATACGGATAACGCTTAACCCATAACGCATAACGCATAACGCATAACGCATAACGCATAACGCATAACGCATAACGCATAACGCATAACGCATAACGCATAACGCATAACGCATAACGCATAACGCATAACGCATAACGCATAACGCATAACGCATAACGCATAACGCATAACGCATAACGCATAACGCATAACGCATAACGCATAACGCATAACGCATAACGCATAACGCATAACGCATAACCCATAACGCATAACGCATAACGCATAACGCATAACGCATAACGCATAACGCATAACGCATAACGCATAACGCATAACGCATAACGCATAACGCATAACGCATAACGCATAACGCATAACCTATAACGCATAACCCATAACGCATTAACCATAACGCATAATACATAACGCATAATCCATACGGATAACGCTTAACCCATAACGCATAACGCATAACGCATAACGCATAACGCATAACGCATAACGCATAACGCATAACGCATAACGCATAACGCATAACGCATAACGCATAACGCATAACGCATAACGCATAACGCATAACGCATAACGCATAACGCATAACGCATAACGCATAACGCATAACGCATAACGCATAACGCATAACGCATAACGCATAACGCATAACGCATAACGCATAACGCATAACGCATAACGCATATCGCATAACGCATAACGCATAACGCATAACGCATAACGCATAACGCATAACGCATAACGCATAACGCATAACGCATAACGCATAACGCATAACGCATAACGCATAACGCATAACCCATAACGCATGACGCATAACCCATAACGCATGACGCATAACGCAAAGCCGATAACGCATAACACATAACGCATAACGCATAACGCATAACGCATAACGCATAACGCATAACGCATAACGCATAACGCATAACGCATAACGCATAACGCATAACGCATAACGCATAACGCATAACGCATAACGCATAACGCATAACGCATAACGCATAACGCATAACGCATAACGCATAACGCATAACGCATAACGCATAACGCATAACGCATAACGCATAACGCATAACGCATAACGCATAACGCATAACGCATAACGCATAACGCATAACGCATAACGCATAACGCATAACCCATAACGCATAACGCAAAGCCGATAACGCATGACGCATTACGCATAACCCATAAAGCATAACGCATAACACATAACGCATAACGCATAACGCATAACGCATAACGCATAACGCATAACGCATAACGCATAACGCATGACGCATAACCCATAACGCATAACACATAACGCAAAACACATAACGCATAACGCATAATGCATTACGCATAATCCATAACGGATAACGCATAACGCAAAGCCGATAACGCATAACGCAAAGCCGATAACGCATAACGCATAACGCATAATGCAAAAGTCATAACGCATAACGCACAATGCATAACGCATAATCCATAACGGATAACGCATAACCTATAACGCATAACCCATACAGCATTAACCATAACGCATAATACATAACGCATAATCCATACGGATAACGCATAACCCATAACGCATAACGCATAACGCATAACCCATAACGCATAACGCATAACGCATAACGCATAACGCATAACGCATAACGCATAACGCATAACGCATAACGCATAACGCATAACGCATAACGCATAACGCATAACGCATAACGCATAACGCATAACGCATAACGCATAACGCATAACGCATAACGCATAACGCATAACGCATAACGCATAACGCATAACGCATAACGCATAACGCATAACGCATAACGCATAACGCATAACGCATAACGCATAACGCATAACGCATAACGCATAACGCATAACGCATAACGCATAACGCATAACGCATAACGCATAACGCATAACGCATAACGCATAACGCATAACGCATAACGCATAACGCATAACGCATAACGCATAACGCATAACGCATAACGCATAACGCATAACGCATAACGCATAACGCATAACGCATAACGCATAACGCATAACGCATAACGCATAACGCATAACGCATAACGCATAACGCATAACGCATAACGCATAACGCATAACGCATAACGCATAACGCATAACGCATAACGCATAACGCATAACGCATAACGCATAACGCATAACGCATAACGCATAACGCATAACGCATAACGAATAACGCATAACGCATAACGCATAACGCATAACGCATAACGCATAACGCATAACGCATAACGCATAACGCATAACGCATAACGCATAACGCATAACGCATATCGCATAACGCATAACGCATAACGCATAACGCATAACGCATAACGCATAACGCATAACGCATAACGCATAACGCATAACGCATAACGCATAACGCATAACGCATAACGCATAACCCATAACGCATGACGCATAACCCATAACGCATGACGCATAACGCAAAGCCGATAACGCATAACACATAACGCATAATGCAAAAGTCATAACGCATAACGCACAATGCATAAAGCATAATCCATAACGGATAACGCATAACCTATAACGCATAACCCATACCGCATTAACCATAACGCATAATACATAACGCATAATCCATACGGATAACGCATAACCCATAACGCATAACGCATAACGCATAACGCATAACGCATAACGCATAACGCATAACGCATAACGCATAACGCATAACGCATAACGCATAACGCATAACGCATAACGCATAACGCATAACGCATAACGCATAACGCATAACGCATAACGCATAACGCATAACGCATAACGCATAACGCATAACGCATAACGCATAACGCATAACGCATAACGCATAACGCATAACGCATAACGCATAACGCATAACGCATAACGCATAACGCATAACGCATAACGCATAACGCATAACGCATAACGCATAACGCATAACGCATAACGCATAACGCATAACGCATAACGCATAACGCATAACGCATAACGCATAACGCATAACGCATAACGCATAACGCATAACGCATAACGCATAACGCATAACGCATAACGCATAACGCATAACGCATAACGCATAACGCATAACGCATAACGCATAACGCATAACGCATAACGCATAACGCATAACGCATAACGCATAACGCATATCGCATAACGCATAACGCATAACGCATAACGCATAACGCATAACGCATAACGCATAACGCATAACGCATAACGCATAACGCATAACGCATAACGCATAACGCATAACGCATAACGCATAACGCATAACGCATAACGCATAACGCATAACCCATAACGCATGACGCATAACCCATAACGCATGACGCATAACGCAAAGCCGATAACGCATAATGCAAAAGTCATAACGCATAACGCACAATGCATAACGCATAATCCATAACGGATAACGCATAACCTATAACGCATAACCCATACCGCATTAACCATAACGCATAATACATAACGCATAATCCATACGGATAACGCATAACCCATAACGCATAACGCATAACGCATAATGCATAAGGCATAACGCATAACGCATAACGCATAACGCATAACGCATAACGCATAACGCATAACGCATAACGCATAACGCATAACGCATAACGCATAACGCATAACGCATAACGCATAACGCATAACGCATAACGCATAACGCATAACGCATAACGCATAACGCATAACGCATAACGCATAACGCATAACGCATAACGCATAACGCATAGCCCATAACGCATAACGCATAACGCATAACGCATAATGCAAAAGTCATAACGCATAACGCATAACGCATAACGCATAACGCATAACGCATAACGCATAACGCATAACGCATAACCCATAACGCATAACGCATAACGCATAACGCATAACGCATAACGCATAACGCATAACGCATAACGCATAACGCATAACGCATAACGCATAACGCATAACCTATAACGCATAACCCATAACGCATTAACCATAACGCATAATACATAACGCATAATCCATACGGATAACGCTTAACCCATAACGCATAACGCATAACGCATAACGCATAACGCATAACGCATAACGCATAACGCATAACGCATAACGCATAACGCATAACGCATAACGCATAACGCATAACGCATAACGCATAACGCATAACGCATAACGCATAACGCATAACGCATAACGCATAACGCATAACGCATAACGCATAACGCATAACGCATAACGCATAACGCATAACGCATAACGCATAACGCATAACGCATAACGCATAACGCATAACGCATAACGCATAACGCATAACGCATAACGCATAACGCATAACGCATAACGCATAACGCATAACGCATAACGCATAACCCATAACGCATAACGCAAAGCCGATAACGCATGACGCATTACGCATAACCCATAAAGCATAACGCATAACACATAACGCATAACGCATAACGCATAACGCATAACGCATAACGCATAACGCATAACGCATGACGCATAACCCATAACGCATAACACATAACGCAAAACACATAACGCATAACGCATAATGCATTACGCATAATCCATAACGGATAACGCATAACGCAAAGCCGATAACGCATAACGCAAAGCCGATAACGCATAACGCATAACGCATAATGCAAAAGTCATAACGCATAACGCACAATGCATAACGCATAATCCATAACGGATAACGCATAACCTATAACGCATAACCCATACAGCATTAACCATAACGCATAATACATAACGCATAATCCATACGGATAACGCATAACCCATAACGCATAACGCATAACGCATAACGCATAACGCATAACGCATAACGCATAACGCATAACGCATAACGCATAACGCATAACGCATAACGCATAACGCATAACGCATAACGCATAAGGCATAAGGCATAACGCATAACGCATAACGCATAACGCATAACGCATAACGCATAACGCATAACGCATAACGCATAACGCATAACGCATAACGCATAACGCATAACGCATAACGCATAACGCATAACGCATAACGCATAACGCATAACGCATAACGCATAACGCATAACGCATAACGCATAACGCATAACGCATAACGCATAACGCATAACGCATAACGCATAACGCATAACGCATAACGCATAACGCATAACGCATAACGCATAACGCATAACGCATAACGCATAACGCATAACGCATAACGCATAACGCATAACGCATAACGCATAACGCATAACGCATAACGCATAACGCATAACGCATAACGCATAACGCATAACGCATAACGCATAACGCATAACGCATAACGCATAACGCATAACGCATAACGCATAACGCATAACGCATAACGCATAACGCATAACGCATAACGCATAACGCATAACGCATAACGCATAACGCATAACGCATAACGCATAACGCATAACGCATAACGCATAACGCATAACGCATATCGCATAACGCATAACGCATAACGCATAACGCATAACGCATAACGCATAACGCATAACGCATAACGCATAACCTATAACGCATAACCCATAACGCATTAACCATAACGCATAATACATAACGCATAATCCATACGGATAACGCTTAACCCATAACGCATAACGCATAACGCATAACGCATAACGCATAACGCATAACGCATAACGCATAACGCATAACGCATAACGCATAACGCATAACGCATAACGCATAACGCATAACGCATAACGCATAACGCATAACGCATAACGCATAACGCATAACGCATAACGCATAACGCATAACGCATAACGCATAACCCATAACGCATAACGCAAAGCCGATAACGCATGACGCATTACGCATAACCCATAAAGCATAACGCATAACACATAACGCATAACGCATAACGCATAACGCATAACGCATAACGCATAACGCATAACGCATAACGCATAACGCATGACGCATAACCCATAACGCATAACACATAACGCAAAACACATAACGCATAACGCATAATGCATTACGCATAATCCATAACGGATAACGCATAACGCAAAGCCGATAACGCATAACGCAAAGCCGATAACGCATAACGCATAACGCATAATGCAAAAGTCATAACGCATAACGCACAATGCATAACGCATAATCCATAACGGATAACGCATAACCTATAACGCATAACCCATACAGCATTAACCATAACGCATAATACATAACGCATAATCCATACGGATAACGCATAACCCATAACGCATAACGCATAACGCATAACGCATAACGCATAACGCATAACGCATAACGCATAACGCATAACGCATAACGCATAACGCATAACGCATAACGCATAAGGCATAACGCATAACGCATAACGGATAACGCATAACGCATAACGCATAACGCATAACGCATAACGCATAACGCATAACGCATAACGCATAACGCATAACGCATAACGCATAACGCATAACGCATAACGCATAACGCATAACGCATAACGCATAACGCATAACGCATAACGCATAACGCATAACGGATAACGCATAACGCATAACGCATAACGCATAACGCATAACGCATAACGCATAACGCATAACGCATAACGCATAACGCATAACGCATAACGCATAACGCATAACGCATATCGCATAACGCATAACGCATAACGCATAACGCATAACGCAAAACGCATAACGCATAACGCATAACGCATAACGCATAACGCATAACCCATAACGCATGACGCATAACCCATAACGCATGACGCATAACGCAAAGCCGATAACGCATAACACATAACGCATAATGCAAAAGTCATAACGCATAACGCACAATGCATAACGCATAATCCATAACGGATAACGCATAACCTATAACGCATAACCCATACCGCATTAACCATAACGCATAATACATAACGCATAATCCATACGGATAACGCATAACCCATAACGCATAACGCATAACGCATAATGCATAAGGCATAACGCATAACGCATAACGCATAACGCATAACGCATAACGCATAACGCATAACGCATAACGCATAACGCATAACGCATAACGCATAACGCATAACGCATAACGCATAACGCATAACGCATAACGCATAACGCATAACGCATAACGCATAACGCATAACGCATAGCCCATAACGCATAACGCATAACGCATAACGCATAACGCATAATGCAAAAGTCATAACGCATAACGCATAACGCATAACGCATAACGCATAACGCATAACGCATAACGCATAACGCATAACGCATAACGCATAACGCATAACGCATAACGCATAACGCATAACGCATAACGCATAACGCATAACGCATAACGCATAACGCATAACGCATAACCTATAACGCATAACCCATAACGCATTAACCATAACGCATAATACATAACGCATAATCCATACGGATAACGCTTAACCCATAACGCATAACGCATAACGCATAACGCATAACGCATAACGCATAACGCATAACGCATAACGCATAACGCATAACGCATAACGCATAACGCATAACGCATAACGCATAACGCATAACGCATAACGCATAACGCATAACGCATAACGCATAACGCATAACGCATAACGCATAACGCATAACGCATAACGCATAACGCATAACCCATAACGCATAACGCAAAGCCGATAACGCATGACGCATTACGCATAACCCATAAAGCATAAGGCATAACACATAACGCATAACGCATAACGCATAACGCATAACGCATAACGCATAACGCATAACGCATAACGCATAACGCATGACGCATAACCCATAACGCATAACACATAACGCAAAACACATAACGCATAACGCATAATGCATTACGCATAATCCATAACGGATAACGCATAACGCAAAGCCGATAACGCATAACGCAAAGCCGATAACGCATAACGCATAACGCATAATGCAAAAGTCATAACGCATAACGCACAATGCATAACGCATAATCCATAACGGATAACGCATAACCTATAACGCATAACCCATACAGCATTAACCATAACGCATAATACATAACGCATAATCCATACGGATAACGCATAACCCATAACGCATAACGCATAACGCATAACGCATAACGCATAACGCATAACGCATAACGCATAACGCATAACGCATAACGCATAACGCATAACGCATAACGCATAACGCATAACGCATAACGCATAACGCATAACGCATAACGCATAACGCATAACGCATAACGCATAACGCATAACGCATAACGCATAACGCATAACGCATAACGCATAACGCATAACGCATAACGCATAACGCATAACGCATAACGCATAACGCATAACGCATAACGCATAACGCATAACGCATAACGCATAACGCATAACGCATATCGCATAACGCATAACGCATAACGCATAACGCATAACGCATAACGCATAACGCATAACGCATAACGCATAACGCATAACGCATAACGCATAACGCATAACGCATAACGCATAACGCATAACCCATAACGCATGACGCATAACCCATAACGCATGACGCATAACGCAAAGCCGATAACGCATAACACATAACGCATAACGCATAACGCATAACGCATAACGCATAACGCATAACGCATAACGCATAACGCATAACGCATAACGCATAACGCATAACGCATAACGCATAACGCATAACGCATAACGCATAACGCATAACGCATAACGCATAACGCATAACGCATAACGCATAACGCATAACGCATAACGCATAACGCATAACGCATAACGCATAACGCATAACGCATAACCCATAACGCATAACGCAAAGCCGATAACGCATGACGCATTACGCATAACCCATAAAGCATAACGCATAACACATAACGCATAACGCATAACGCATAACGCATAACGCATAACGCATAACGCATAACGCATAACGCATAACGCATGACGCATAACCCATAACGCATAACACATAACGCAAAACACATAACGCATAACGCATAATGCATTACGCATAATCCATAACGGATAACGCATAACGCAAAGCCGATAACGCATAACGCAAAGCCGATAACGCATAACGCATAACGCATAATGCAAAAGTCATAACGCATAACGCACAATGCATAACGCATAATCCATAACGGATAACGCATAACCTATAACGCATAACCCATACAGCATTAACCATAACGCATAATACATAACGCATAATCCATACGGATAACGCATAACCCATAACGCATAACGCATAACGCATAACGCATAACGCATAACGCATAACGCATAACGCATAACGCATAACGCATAACGCATAACGCATAACGCATAACGCATAACGCATAACGCATAAGGCATAACGCATAACGCATAACGCATAACGCATAACGCATAACGCATAACGCATAACGCATAACGCATAACGCATAACGCATAACGCATAACCCATAACGCATGACGCATAACCCATAACGCATGACGCATAACGCAAAGCCGATAACGCATAACACATAACGCATAATGCAAAAGTCATAACGCATAACGCACAATGCATAACGCATAATCCATAACGGATAACGCATAACCTATAACGCATAACCCATACCGCATTAACCATAACGCATAATACATAACGCATAATCCATACGGATAACGCATAACCCATAACGCATAACGCATAACGCATAACGCATAACGCATAACGCATAACGCATAACGCATAACGCATAACGCATAACGCATAACGCATAACGCATAACGCATAACGCATAACGCATAACGCATAACGCATAACGCATAACGCATAACGCATAACGCATAACGCATAACGCATAACGCATAACGCATAACGCATAACGCATAACGCATAACGCATAACGCATAACGCATAACGCATAACGCATAACGCATAACGCATAACGCATAACGCATAACGCATAACGCATAACGCATAACGCATAACGCATAACGCATAACGCATAACGCATAACGCATAACGCATAACGCATAACGCATAACGCATAACGCATAACGCATAACGCATAACGCATAACGCATAACGCATAACGCATAACGCATAACGCATAACGCATAACGCATAACGCATAACGCATAACGCATAACGCATAACGCATAACGCATAACGCATAACGCATAACGCATAACGCATAACGCATAACGCATAACGCATAACGCATAACGCATAACGCATAACGCATAACGCATAACGCATAACGCATATCGCATAACGCATAACGCATAACGCATAACGCATAACGCATAACGCATAACGCATAACGCATAACGCATAACGCATAACGCATAACGCATAACGCATAACGCATAACGCATAACGCATAACGCATAACCCATAACGCATGACGCATAACCCATAACGCATGACGCATAACGCAAAGCCGATAACGCATAACACATAACGCATAATGCAAAAGTCATAACGCATAACGCACAATGCATAACGCATAATCCATAACGGATAACGCATAACCTATAACGCATAACCCATACCGCATTAACCATAACGCATAATACATAACGCATAATCCATACGGATAACGCATAACCCATAACGCATAACGCATAACGCATAATGCATAAGGCATAACGCATAACGCATAACGCATAACGCATAACGCATAACGCATAACGCATAACGCATAACGCATAACGCATAACGCATAACGCATAACGCATAACGCATAACGCATAACGCATAACGCATAACGCATAACGCATAACGCATAACGCATAACGCATAACGCATAACGCATAACGCATAACGCATAACGCATAACGCATAACGCATAACGCATAACGCATAACGCATAACGCATAACGCATAACGCATAGCCCATAACGCATAACGCATAACGCATAACGCATAATGCAAAAGTCATAACGCATAACGCATAACGCATAACGCATAACGCATAACGCATAACGCATAACGCATAACGCATAACGCATAACCCATAACGCATAACGCATAACGCATAACGCATAACGCATAACGCATAATGCATAACGCATAACGCATAACGCATAACGCATAACGCATAACGCATAACGCATAACCTATAACGCATAACCCATAACGCATTAACCATAACGCATAATACATAACGCATAATCCATACGGATAACGCTTAACCCATAACGCATAACGCATAACGCATAACGCATAACGCATAACGCATAACGCATAACGCATAACGCATAACGCATAACGCATAACGCATAACGCATAACGCATAACGCATAACGCATAACGCATAACGCATAACGCATAACGCATAACGCATAACGCATAACGCATAACGCATAACGCATAACGCATAACGCATAACGCATAACGCATAACGCATAACGCATAACGCATAACGCATAACGCATAACGCATAACGCATAACGCATAACGCATAACGCATAACGCATAACGCATAACGCATAACGCATAACGCATAACCCATAACGCATAACGCAAAGCCGATAACGCATGACGCATTACGCATAACCCATAAAGCATAACGCATAACACATAACGCATAACGCATAACGCATAACGCATAACGCATAACGCATAACGCATAACGCATGACGCATAACCCATAACGCATAACACATAACGCAAAACACATAACGCATAACGCATAATGCATTACGCATAATCCATAACGGATAACGCATAACGCAAAGCCGATAACGCATAACGCAAAGCCGATAACGCATAACGCATAACGCATAATGCAAAAGTCATAACGCATAACGCACAATGCATAACGCATAATCCATAACGGATAACACATAACCTATAACGCATAACCCATACAGCATTAACCATAACGCATAATACATAACGCATAATCCATACGGATAACGCATAACCCATAACGCATAACGCATAACGCATAACGCATAACGCATAACGCATAACGCATAACGCATAACGCATAACGCATAACGCATAACGCATAACGCATAACGCATAACGCATAACGCATAACGCATAACGCATAACGCATAACGCATAACGCATAACGCATAACGCATAACGCATAACGCATAACGCATAACGCATAACGCATAACGCATAACGCATAACGCATAACGCATAACGCATAACGCATAACGCATAACGCATAACGCATAACGCATAACGCATAACGCATAACGCATAACGCATAACGCATAACGCATAACGCATAACCCATAACGCATAACGCATAACGCATAACGCATAACGCATAACGCATAACGCATAACGCATAACGCATAACGCATAACGCATATCGCATAACGCATAACGCATAACGCATAACGCATAACGCATAACGCATAACGCATAACGCATAACGCATAACCTATAACGCATAACCCATAACGCATTAACCATAACGCATAATACATAACGCATAATCCATACGGATAACGCTTAACCCATAACGCATAACGCATAACGCATAACGCATAACGCATAACGCATAACGCATAACGCATAACGCATAACGCATAACGCATAACGCATAACGCATAACGCATAACGCATAACGCATAACGCATAACGCATAACGCATAACGCATAACGCATAACGCATAACGCATAACGCATAACGCATAACGCATAACGCATAACGCATAACGCATAACGCATAACGCATAACGCATAACGCATAACGCATAACGCATAACGCATAACGCATAACGCATAACGCATAACCCATAACGCATAACGCAAAGCCGATAACGCATGACGCATTACGCATAACCCATAAAGCATAACGCATAACGCATAACGCATAACGCATAACGCATAACGCATAACGCATAACGCATAACGCATAACGCATAACGCATAACGCATAACGCATAACGCATATCGCATAACGCATAACGCATAACGCATAACGCATAACGCATAACGCATAACGCATAACGCATAACGCATAACGCATAACGCATAACGCATAACGCATAACGCATAACGCATAACGCATAACGCATAACGCATAACGCATAACGCATAACGCATAACGCATAACGCATAACGCATAACGCATAACGCATAACGCATAACGCATAACGCATAACGCATAACGCATAACCCATAACGCATAACGCAAAGCCGATAACGCATGACGCATTACGCATAACCCATAAAGCATAACGCATAACACATAACGCATAACGCATAACGCATAACGCATAACGCATAACGCATAACGCATAACGCATAACGCATAACGCATGACGCATAACCCATAACGCATAACACATAACGCAAAACACATAACGCATAACGCATAATGCATTACGCATAATCCATAACGGATAACGCATAACGCAAACCCGATAACGCATAACGCAAAGCCGATAACGCATAACGCATAACGCATAATGCAAAAGTCATAACGCATAACGCACAATGCATAACGCATAATCCATAACGGATAACGCATAACCTATAACGCATAACCCATACAGCATTAACCATAACGCATAATACATAACGCATAATCCATACGGATAACGCATAACCCATAACGCATAACGCATAACGCATAACGCATAACGCATAACGCATAACGCATAACGCATAACGCATAACGCATAACGCATAACGCATAACGCATAACGCATAAGGCATAACGCATAACGCATAACGCATAACGCATAACGCATAACGCATAACGCATAACGCATAACGCATAACGCATAACGCATAACGCATAACGCATAACGCATAACGCATAACGCATAACGCATAACGCATAACGCATAACGCATAACGCATAACGCATAACGCATAACGCATAACGCATAACGCATAACGCATAACGCATAACGCATAACGCATAACGCATAACGCATAACCCATAACGCATAACGCAAAGCCGATAACGCATGACGCATTACGCATAACCCATAAAGCATAACGCATAACGCATAACGCATAACGCATAACGCATAACGCATAACGCATAACGCATAACGCATAACGCATAACGCATAACGCATAACGCATAACGCATATCGCATAACGCATAACGCATAACGCATAACGCATAACGCATAACGCATAACGCATAACGCATAACGCATAACGCATAACGCATAACGCATAACGCATAACGCATAACGCATAACGCATAACGCATAACGCATAACGCATAACGCATAACGCATAACGCATAACGCATAACGCATAACGCATAACGCATAACGCATAACGCATAACGCATAACGCATAACGCATAACGCATAACGCATAACGCATAACGCATAACCCATAACGCATAACGCAAAGCCGATAACGCATGACGCATTACGCATAACCCATAAAGCATAACGCATAACACATAACGCATAACGCATAACGCATAACGCATAACGCATAACGCATAACGCATAACGCATAACGCATAACGCATGACGCATAACCCATAACGCATAACACATAACGCAAAACACATAACGCATAACGCATAATGCATTACGCATAATCCATAACGGATAACGCATAACGCAAACCCGATAACGCATAACGCAAAGCCGATAACGCATAACGCATAACGCATAATGCAAAAGTCATAACGCATAACGCACAATGCATAACGCATAATCCATAACGGATAACGCATAACCTATAACGCATAACCCATACAGCATTAACCATAACGCATAATACATAACGCATAATCCATACGGATAACGCATAACCCATAACGCATAACGCATAACGCATAACGCATAACGCATAACGCATAACGCATAACGCATAACGCATAACGCATAACGCATAACGCATAAGGCATAACGCATAACGCATAACGCATAACGCATAACGCATAACGCATAACGCATAACGCATAACGCATAACGCATAACGGATAACGCATAACGCATAACGCATAACGCATAACGCATAACGCATAACGCATAACGCATAACGCATAACGCATAACGCATAACGCATAACGCATAACGCATAACGCATAACGCATATCGCATAACGCATAACGCATAACGCATAACGCATAACGCATAACGCAAAACGCATAACGCATAACGCATAACGCATAACGCATAACGCATAACCCATAACGCATGACGCATAACCCATAACGCATGACGCATAACGCAAAGCCGATAACGCATAACACATAACGCATAATGCAAAAGTCATAACGCATAACGCACAATGCATAACGCATAATCCATAACGGATAACGCATAACCTATAACGCATAACCCATACCGCATTAACCATAACGCATAATACATAACGCATAATCCATACGGATAACGCATAACCCATAACGCATAACGCATAACGCATAATGCATAAGGCATAACGCATAACGCATAACGCATAACGCATAACGCATAACGCATAACGCATAACGCATAACGCATAACGCATAACGCATAACGCATAACGCATAACGCATAACGCATAACGCATAACGCATAACGCATAACGCATAACGCATAACGCATAACGCATAACGCATAACGCATAACGCATAGCCCATAACGCATAACGCATAACGCATAACGCATAACGCATAATGCAAAAGTCATAACGCATAACGCATAACGCATAACGCATAACGCATAACGCATAACGCATAACGCATAACGCATAACGCATAACGCATAACGCATAACGCATAACGCATAACGCATAACGCATAACGCATAACGCATAACGCATAACGCATAACGCATAACGCATAACGCATAACGCATAACCTATAACGCATAACCCATAACGCATTAACCATAACGCATAATACATAACGCATAATCCATACGGATAACGCTTAACCCATAACGCATAACGCATAACGCATAACGCATAACGCATAACGCATAACGCATAACGCATAACGCATAACGCATAACGCATAACGCATAACGCATAACGCATAACGCATAACGCATAACGCATAACGCATAACGCATAACGCATAACGCATAACGCATAACGCATAACGCATAACCCATAACGCATAACGCAAAGCCGATAACGCATGACGCATTACGCATAACCCATAAAGCATAAGGCATAACACATAACGCATAACGCATAACGCATAACGCATAACGCATAACGCATAACGCATAACGCATAACGCATAACGCATGACGCATAACCCATAACGCATAACACATAACGCAAAACACATAACGCATAACGCATAATGCATTACGCATAATCCATAACGGATAACGCATAACGCAAAGCCGATAACGCATAACGCAAAGCCGATAACGCATAACGCTTAACGCATAATGCAAAAGTCATAACGCATAACGCACAATGCATAACGCATAATCCATAACGGATAACGCATAACCTATAACGCATAACCCATACAGCATTAACCATAACGCATAATACATAACGCATAATCCATACGGATAACGCATAACCCATAACGCATAACGCATAACGCATAACGCATAACGCATAACGCATAACGCATAACGCATAACGCATAACGCATAACGCATAACGCATAACGCATAACGCATAACGCATAACGCATAACGCATAACGCATAACGCATAAGGCATAACGCATAACGCATAACGCATAACGCATAACGCATAAGGCATAACGCATAACGCATAACGCAGAACGCATAACGCATAACGCATAACGCATAACGCATAACGCATAACGCATAACGCATAACGCATAACGCATAACGCATAACGCATAACGCATAACGCATAACGCATAATCCATAACGGATAACGCATAACCTATAACGCATAACCCATAACGCATTAACCATAACGCATAATACATAACGCATAATCCATACGGATAACGCTTAACCCATAACGCATAACGCATAACGCATAACGCAAAACGCATAACGCATAACGCATAATGCATTACGCATAATCCATAACGGATAACGCATAACCCATAACGCATGACGCATAACGCAAAGCCGATAACGCATAACACATAACGCATAATGCAAAAGTCATAACGCATGACGCATTACGCATAACCCATAAAGCATAACGCATAACGCATAACGCATAACGCATAACGCATAACGCATAACGCATAACGCATAACGCATAACGCATAACGCAAAACGCATAACGCATAACGCATAATGCATTACGCATAATCCATAACGGATAACGCATAACGCAAAGCCGATAACCCATAACGCAAAGCCGATAACGCATAACGCATAACGCATAATGCAAAAGTCATAACGCATAACGCACAATGCATAACGCATAATCCATAACGGATAACGCATAACCTATAACGCATAACCCATACCGCATTAACCATAACGCATAATACATAACGCATAATCCATACGGATAACGCATAACCCATAACGCATAACGCATAACGCATAACGCATAACGCATAACGCATAACGCATAACGCATAACGCATAACGCATAACGCATAACGCATAACGCATAACGCATAACGCATAACGCATAACGCATAACGCATAACGCATAACGCATAACGCATAACGCATAACGCATAACGCATAACGCATAACGCATAACGCATAACGCATAACGCATAACGCATAACGCATAACGCATAACGCATAACGCATAACGCATAACGCATAACGCATAACGCATAACGCATAACGCATAACGCATAACGCATAACGCATAACGCATAACGCATAACGCATAACGCATAACGCATAACGCATAACGCTTAACGCATAACGCATAACGCATAACGCATAACGCATAACGCATAACGCATAACGCATAACGCATAACGCATAACGCATAACGCATAACGCATAACGCATAACGCATAACGCATAACGCATAACGCATAACGCATAACGCATAACGCATAACGCATAACGCATAACGCATAACGCATAACGCATAACGCATAACGCATAACGCATAACGCATAACGCATAACGCATAACGCATAACGCATAACGCATAACGCATAACGCATAACGCATAACGCATAACGCATAACGCATAACGCATAACGCATAACGCATAACGCATAACGCATAACGCATAACGCATAACGCATAACGCATAACGCATAACGCATAACGCATAACGCATAACGCATAACGCATAACGCATAACGCATAACGCATAACGCATAACGCATAACGCATAACGCATAACGCATAACGGATAACGCATAACGCATAACGCATAACGCATAACGCATAACGCATAACGCATAACGCATAACGCATAACGCATAACGCATAACGCATAACGCATAACGCATATCGCATAACGCATAACGCATAACGCATAACGCATAACGCATAACGCAAAACGCATAACGCATAACGCATAACGCATAACGCATAACCCATAACGCATGACGCATAACCCATAACGCATGACGCATAACGCAAAGCCGATAACGCATAACACATAACGCATAATGCAAAAGTCATAACGCATAACGCACAATGCATAACGCATAATCCATAACGGATAACGCATAACCTATAACGCATAACCCATACCGCATTAACCATAACGCATAATACATAACGCATAATCCATACGGATAACGCATAACCCATAACGCATAACGCATAACGCATAATGCATAAGGCATAACGCATAACGCATAACGCATAACGCATAACGCATAACGCATAACGCATAACGCATAACGCATAACGCATAACGCATAACGCATAACGCATAACGCATAACGCATAACGCATAACGCATAACGCATAACGCATAACGCATAACGCATAACGCATAACGCATAGCCCATAACGCATAACGCATAACGCATAACGCATAACGCATAATGCAAAAGTCATAACGCATAACGCATAACGCATAACGCATAACGCATAACGCATAACGCATAACGCATAACGCATAACGCATAACGCATAACGCATAACGCATAACGCATAACGCATAACGCATAACGCATAACGCATAACGCATAACGCATAACGCATAACGCATAACCTATAACGCATAACGCATAACGCATAACGCATAACGCATAACGCATAACGCATATCGCATAACGCATAACGCATAACGCATAACGCATAATGCATAAGGCATAACGCATAACGCATAACGCATAACGCATAACGCATAACGCATAACGCATAACGCATAACGCATAACGCATAACGCATAACGCATAACGCATAACGCATAACGCATAACGCATAACGCATAACGCATAACGCATAACGCATAACGCATAACGCATAACGCATAACGCATAACGCATAACGCATAGCCCATAACGCATAACGCATAACGCATAACGCATAACGCATAATGCAAAAGTCATAACGCATAACGCATAACGCATAACGCATAACGCATAACGCATAACGCATAACGCATAACGCATAACGCATAACGCATAACGCATAACGCATAACGCATAACGCATAACGCATAACGCATAACGCATAACGCATAACCTATAACGCATAACCCATAACGCATTAACCATAACGCATAATACATAACGCATAATCCATACGGATAACGCTTAACCCATAACGCATAACGCATAACGCATAACGCATAACGCATAACGCATAACGCATAACGCATAACGCATAACGCATAACGCATAACGCATAACGCATAACGCATAACGCATAACGCATAACGCATAACGCATAACGCATAACGCATAACGCATAACGCATAACGCATAACGCATAACGCATAACGCATAACCCATAACGCATAACGCAAAGCCGATAACGCATGACGCATTACGCATAACCCATAAAGCATAAGGCATAACACATAACGCATAACGCATAACGCATAACGCATAACGCATAACGCATAACGCATAACGCATGACGCATAACCCATAACGCATAACACATAACGCAAAACACATAACGCATAACGCATAATGCATTACGCATAATCCATAACGGATAACGCATAACGCAAAGCCGATAACGCATAACGCAAAGCCGATAACGCATAACGCATAACGCATAATGCAAAAGTCATAACGCATAACGCACAATGCATAACGCATAATCCATAACGGATAACGCATAACCTATAACGCATAACCCATACAGCATTAACCATAACGCATAATACATAACGCATAATCCATACGGATAACGCATAACCCATAACGCATAACGCATAACGCATAACGCATAACGCATAACGCATAACGCATAACGCATAACGCATAACGCATAACGCATAACGCATAACGCATAACGCATAACGCATAACGCATAACGCATAACGCATAAGGCATAACGCATAACGCATAACGCATAAGGCATAACGCATAACGCATAACGCAGAACGCATAACGCATAACGCATAACGCATAACGCATAACGCATAACGCATAACGCATAACGCATAACGCATAACGCATAACGCATAACGCATAACGCATAACGCATAACGCATAACGCATAACGCATAACGCATAACGCATAACGCATAACGCATAACGCATAACGCATAACGCATAACGCATAACGCATAACGCATAACGCATGACGCATAACCCATAACGCATAACACATAACGCAAAACACATAACGCATAACGCATAATGCATTACGCATAATCCATAACGGATAACGCATAACCCATAACGCATGACGCATAACGCAAAGCCGATAACGCATAACGCATAACGCATAACGCATAACGCACAATGCAAAACGCATAATCCATAACGGATAACGCATAACCTATAACGCATAACCCATAACGCATTAACCATAACGCATAATACATAACGCATAATCCATACGGATAACGCTTAACCCATAACGCATAACGCATAACGCATAACGCATAACGCATAACGCATAACGCATAACGCATAACGCATAACGCATAACGCATAACGCATAACGCATAACGCATAACGCATAACGCATAACGCATAACGCATAACGCATAACGCATAACGCATAACGCATAACGCATAACGCATAACGCATAACGCATAACGCAAAACGCATAACGCATAACGCATAATGCATTACGCATAATCCATAACGGATAACGCATAACCCATAACGCATGACGCATAACGCAAAGCCGATAACGCATAACACATAACGCATAATGCAAAAGTCATAACGCATGACGCATTACGCATAACCCATAAAGCATAACGCATAACGCATAACGCATAACGCATAACGCATAACGCATAACGCATAACGCATAACGCATAACGCAAAACGCATAACGCATAACGCATAATGCATTACGCATAATCCATAACGGATAACGCATAACGCAAAGCCGATAACCCATAACGCAAAGCCGATAACGCATAACGCATAACGCATAATGCAAAAGTCATAACGCATAACGCACAATGCATAACGCATAATCCATAACGGATAACGCATAACCTATAACGCATAACCCATACCGCATTAACCATAACGCATAATACATAACGCATAATCCATACGGATAACGCATAACCCATAACGCATAACGCATAACGCATAACGCATAACGCATAACGCATAACGCATAACGCATAACGCATAACGCATAACGCATAACGCATAACGCATAACGCATAACGCATAACGCATAACGCATAACGCATAACGCATAACGCATAACGCATAACGCATAACGCATAACGCATAACGCATAACGCATAACGCATAACGCATAACGCATAACGCATAACGCATAACGCATAACGCATAACGCATAACGCATAACGCATAACGCATAACGCATAACGCATAACGCATAACGCATAACGCATAACGCATAACGCTTAACGCATAACGCATAACGCATAACGCATAACGCATAACGCATAACGCATAACGCATAACGCATAACGCATAACGCATAACGCATAACGCATAACGCATAACGCATAACGCATAACGCATAACGCATAACGCATAACGCATAACGCATAACGCATAACGCATAACGCATAACGCATAACGCATAACGCATAACGCATAACGCATAACGCATAACGCATAACGCATAACGCATAACGCATAACGCATAACGCATAACGCATAACGCATAACGCATAACGCATAACGCATAACGCATAACGCATAACGCATAACGCATAACGCATAACGCATAACGCATAACGCATAACGCATAACGCATAACGCATAACGCATAACGCATAACGCATAACGCATAACGCATAACGCATAACGCATAACGCATAACGCATAACGCATAACGCATAACGCATAACGCATAACGCATAACGCATAACGCATAACGCATAACGCATAACGCATAACGGATAACGCATAACGCATAACGCATAACGCATAACGCATAACGCATGACGCATAACGCATAACGCATAACGCATAACGCATAACGCATAACGCATAACGCATAACGCATATCGCATAACGCATAACGCATAACGCATAACGCATAACGCATAACGCAAAACGCATAACGCATAACGCATAACGCATAACGCATAACGCATAACCCATAACGCATGACGCATAACCCATAACGCATGACGCATAACGCAAAGCCGATAACGCATAACACATAACGCATAATGCAAAAGTCATAACGCATAACGCACAATGCATAACGCATAATCCATAACGGATAACGCATAACCTATAACGCATAACCCATACCGCATTAACCATAACGCATAATACATAACGCATAATCCATACGGATAACGCATAACCCATAACGCATAACGCATAACGCATAATGCATAAGGCATAACGCATAACGCATAACGCATAACGCATAACGCATAACGCATAACGCATAACGCATAACGCATAACGCATAACGCATAACGCATAACGCATAACGCATAACGCATAGCCCATAACGCATAACGCATAACGCATAACGCATAACGCATAATGCAAAAGTCATAACGCATAACGCATAACGCATAACGCATAACGCATAACGCATAACGCATAACGCATAACGCATAACGCATAACGCATAACGCATAACGCATAACGCATAACGCATAACGCATAACGCATAACGCATAACGCATAACGCATAACGCATAACGCATAACGCATAACGCATAACGCATAACGCATAACGCATAACGCATAACCTATAACGCATAACGCATAACGCATAACGCATAACGCATAACGCATAACGCATATCGCATAACGCATAACGCATAACGCATAACGCATAACGCATAACGCAAAACGCATAACGCATAACGCATAACGCATAACGCATAACGCATAACGCATAACGCATAACGCATAACGCATAACGCATAACGCATAACGCATAACGCATAACGCATAACGCATAACGCATAACGCATAACGCATAACGCATAACGCATAACGCATAACGCATAACGCATAACGCATAACGCATAACGCATAACGCATAACGCATAACGCATAACGCATAACGCATCACGCATAACGCATAACGCATAACGCATAACGCATAACGCATAACGCATAACGCATAACGCATAACGCATACCGCATAACGCATAACGCATAACGCATAACGCATAACGCATAACGCATAACGCATAACGCATAATCCATACGGATAACGCATAACCCATAACGCATAACGCATAACGCATAACGCATAACGCATAACGCATAACGCATAACGCATAACGCATAACGCATAACGCATAACGCATAACGCATAACGCATAACGCATAACGCAAAACGCATAACGCATAACGCATAACGCATAACGCATAACGCATAACCCATAACGCATGACGCATAACCCATAACGCATGACGCATAACGCAAAGCCGATAACGCATAACACATAACGCATAATGCAAAAGTCATAACGCATAACGCACAATGCATAACGCATAATCCATAACGGATAACGCATAACCTATAACGCATAACCCATACCGCATTAACCATAACGCATAATACATAACGCATAATCCATACGGATAACGCATAACCCATAACGCATAACGCATAACGCATAATGCATAAGGCATAACGCATAACGCATAACGCATAACGCATAACGCATAACGCATAACGCATAACGCATAACGCATAACGCATAACGCATAACGCATAACGCATAACGCATAACGCATAACGCATAACGCATAACGCATAACGCATAACGCATAACGCATAACGCATAACGCATAGCCCATAACGCATAACGCATAACGCATAACGCATAACGCATAATGCAAAAGTCATAACGCATAACGCATAACGCATAACGCATAACGCATAACGCATAACGCATAACGCATAACGCATAACGCATAACGCATAACGCATAACGCATAACGCATAACGCATAACGCATAACGCATAACGCATAACGCATAACGCATAACGCATAACGCATAACGCATAACGCATAACGCATAACGCATAACGCATAACGCATAACCTATAACGCATAACGCATAACGCATAACGCATAACGCATAACGCATAACGCATATCGCATAACGCATAACGCATAACGCATAACGCATAACGCATAACGCAAAACGCATAACGCATAACGCATAACGCATAACGCATAACGCATAACGCATAACGCATAACGCATAACGCATAACGCATAACGCATAACGCATAACGCATAACGCATAACGCATAACGCATAACGCATAACGCATAACGCATAACGCATAACGCATAACGCATAACGCATAACGCATAACGCATAACGCATAACGCATAACGCATAACGCATAACGCATCACGCATAACGCATAACGCATAACGCATAACGCATAACGCATAACGCATAACGCATAACGCATAACGCATACCGCATAACGCATAACGCATAACGCATAACGCATAACGCATAACGCATAATCCATACGGATAACGCATAACCCATAACGCATAACGCATAACGCATAACGCATAACGCATAACGCATAACGCATAACGCATAACGCATAACGCATAACGCATAACGCATAACGCATAACGCATAACGCATAACGCATAACGCATAACGCATAACGCATAACGCATAACGCATAACGCATAACGCATAACGCATAACGCATAACGCATAACGCATAACGCATAACGCATAACGCATAACGCATAACGCATAACGCATAACGCATAACGCATAACGCATAACGCATAACGCATAACGCATAACGCATAACGCATAACGGATAACGGATAACGCACAACGCATAACCCATAACGCATTAAACATAACGCATAATACATAACGCATAATACATAACGCATAATCCATAACGGATAACGCATAACCCGTAACGCATAACGCATAACGCATAACGCATAACGCATAACGCATAACGCATAACGCATAACGCATAACGCATAACGCATAACGCATAACGCATAACGCATAACGCATAACGCATAACGCATAACGCATAACGCATAACGCATAACGCATAACGCATAACGCATAACGCATAACGCATAACGCATAACGCATAACGCATAACGCATAACGCATAACGCATAACGCATAACGCATAACGCATAACGCATAACGCATAACGCATAACCCATAACGCATAACGCAAAGCCGATAACGCATGACGCATTACGCATAACCCATAAAGCATAACGCATAACACATAACGCATAACGCATAACGCATAACGCATAACGCATAACGCATAACGCATAACGCATAACGCATAACGCATAACGCATAACGCATAACGCATAACGCATAACGCATAACGCATAACGCATAACGCATAACGCATAACGCATAACGCATAACGCATAACGCATAACGCATAACGCATAACGCATAACGCATGACGCATAACCCATAACGCATAACACATAACGCAAAACACATAACGCATAACGCATAATGCATTACGCATAATCCATAACGGATAACGCATAACCCATAACGCATGACGCATAACGCAAAGCCCATAACGCATAACGCATAATGCAAAAGTCATAACGCATAACGCACAATGCATAACGCATAATCCATAACGGATAACGCATAACCTATAACGCATAACCCATAACGCATTAACCATAACGCATAATACATAACGCATAATCCATACGGATAACGCTTAACCCATAACGCATAACGCATAACGCATAACGCATAACGCATAACGCATAACGCATAACGCATAACGCATAACGCATAACGCATAACGCATAACGCATAACGCATAACGCATAACGCATAACGCATAACGCATAACGCATAACGCATAACGCATAACGCATAACGCATAACGCATAACGCATAACGCAAAACGCATAACGCATAACGCATAATGCATTACGCATAATCCATAACGGATAACGCATAACCCATAACGCATGACGCATAACGCAAAGCCGATAACGCATAACACATAACGCATAATGCAAAAGTCATAACGCATGACGCATTACGCATAACCCATAAAGCATAACGCATAACGCATAACGCATAACGCATAACGCATAACGCATAACGCATAACGCATAACGCATAACGCATAACGCATAACGCATAACGCATAACGCATAACGCATAACGCATAACGCATAACCCATAACGCATAACGCAAAGCCGATAACGCATAACGCATAACGCATAATGCAAAAGTCATAACGCATAACGCACAATGCATAACGCATAATCCATAACGGATAACGCATAACCTATAACGCATAACCCATAACGCATTAACCATAACGCATAATACATAACGCATAATCCATACGGGTAACGCATAACCCATAACGCATAACGCATAACGCATAACGCATAACGCATAACGCATAACGCATAACGCATAACGCATAACGCATAACGCATAACGCATAACGCATAACGCATAACGCATAACGCATAACGCATAACGCATAACGCATAACGCATAACGCATAACGCATAACGCATAACGCATAACGCATAACGCATAACGCATAACGCATAACGCATAACGCATAACGCATAACGCATAACGCATAACGCATTACGCATAACGTATAACGCATAACGCATAACGGATAACGGATAATGCACAACGCATAACGCATAACGGATAACGGATAACGCACAACGCATAACCCACAACGCATTAAACATAACGCATAATACATAACGCATAATCCATAACGGATAACGCATAACCCATAACGCATAACGCAAAGCCGATAACGCATGACGCATTACGCATAACCCATAAAGCATAACGCATAACGCATAACGCATAACGCATAACGCATAACGCATAACGCATAACGCATAACGCATAACGCATAACGCATAACGCATAACGCATAACGCATAACGCATAACGCATAACGCATAACGCATAACGCATAACGCAAAACGCATAACGCATAACGCATAATGCATTACGCATAATCCATAACGGATAACGCATAACCCATAACGCATGACGCATAACGCAAAGCCGATAACGCATAACACATAACGCATAATGCAAAAGTCATAACGCATGACGCATTACGCATAACCCATAAAGCATAACGCATAACGCATAACGCATAACGCATAACGCATAACGCATAACGCATAACGCATAACGCATAACGCATAACGCAAAACGCATAACGCATAACGCATAATGCATTACGCATAATCCATAACGGATAACGCATAACGCAAAGCCGATAACCCATAACGCAAAGCCGATAACGCATAACGCATAACGCATAATGCAAAAGTCATAACGCATAACGCACAATGCATAACGCATAATCCATAACGGATAACGCATAACCTATAACGCATAACCCATACCGCATTAACCATAACGCATAATACATAACGCATAATCCATACGGATAACGCATAACCCATAACGCATAACGCATAACGCATAACGCATAACGCATAACGCATAACGCATAACGCATAACGCATAACGCATAACGCATAACGCATAACGCATAACGCATAACGCATAACGCATAACGCATAACGCATAACGCATAACGCATAACGCATAACGCATAACGCATAACGCATAACGCATAACGCATAACGCATAACGCATAACGCATAACGCATAACGCATAACGCATAACGCATAACGCATAACGCATAACGCATAACGCATAACGCATAACGCATAACGCATAACGCTTAACGCATAACGCATAACGCATAACGCATAACGCATAACGCATAACGCATAACGCATAACGCATAACGCATAACGCATAACGCATAACGCATAACGCATAACGCATAACGCATAACGCATAACGCATAACGCATAACGCATAACGCATAACGCATAACGCATAACGCATAACGCATAACGCATAACGCATAACGCATAACGCATAACGCATAACGCATAACGCATAACGCATAACGCATAACGCATAACGCATAACGCATAACGCATAACGCATAACGCATAACGCATAACGCATAACGCATAACGCATAACGCATAACGCATAACGCATAACGCATAACCCATAACGCATAACGCAAAGCCGATAACGCATGACGCATTACGCATAACCCATAAAGCATAACGCATAACACATAACGCATAACTCATAACGCATAACGCATAACGCATAACGCATAACGCATAACGCATGACGCATAACCCATAACGCATAACACATAACGCAAAACACATAACGCATAACGCATAATGCATTACGCATAATCCATAACGGATAACGCATAACGCAAAGCCGATAACGCATAACGCAAAGCCGATAACGCATAACGCATAATGCAAAAGTCATAACGCATAACGCACAATGCATAACGCATAATCCATAACGGATAACGCATAACCTATAACGCATAACCCATACAGCATTAACCATAACGCATAATACATAACGCATAATCCATACGGATAACGCATAACCCATAACGCATAACGCATAACGCATAACGCATAACGCATAACGCATAACGCATAACGCATAACGCATAACGCATAACGCATAACGCATAACGCATAACGCATAACGCATAACGCATAACGCATAACGCATAACGCATAACGCATAACGCATAACGCATAACGCATAACGCATAACGCATAACGCATAACGCATAACGCATAACGCATAACGCATAACGCATAACGCATAACGCATCACGCATAACGCATAACGCATAACGCATAACGCATAACGCATAACGCATAACGCATAACGCATAACGCATACCGCATAACGCATAACGCATAACGCATAACGCATAACGCATAACGCATAACGCATAATCCATACGGATAACGCATAACCCATAACGCATAACGCATAACGCATAACGCATAACGCATAACGCATAACGCATAACGCATAACGCATAACGCATAACGCATAACGCATAACGCATAACGCATAACGCATAACGCATAACGCATAACGCATAACGCATAACGCATAACGCATAACGCATAACGCATAACGCATAACGCATAACGCATAACGCATAACGCATAACGCATAACGCATAACGCATAACGCATAACGCATAACGCATAACGCATAACGCATAACGCATAACGCATAACGCATAACGCATAACGGATAACGGATAACGCACAACGCATAACCCATAACGCATTAAACATAACGCATAATACATAACGCATAATACATAACGCATAATCCATAACGGATAACGCATAACCCGTAACGCATAACGCATAACGCATAACGCATAACGCATAACGCATAACGCATAACGCATAACGCATAACGCATAACGCATAACGCATAACGCATAACGCATAACGCATAACGCATAACGCATAACGCATAACGCATAACGCATAACGCATAACGCATAACGCATAACGCATAACGCATAACGCATAACGCATAACGCATAACGCATAACGCATAACGCATAACGCATAACGCATAACGCATAACCCATAACGCATAACGCAAAGCCGATAACGCATGACGCATTACGCATAACCCATAAAGCATAACGCATAACACATAACGCATAACGCATAACGCATAACGCATAACGCATAACGCATAACGCATAACGCATAACGCATAACGCATAACGCATAACGCATAACGCATAACGCATAACGCATAACGCATAACGCATAACGCATAACGCATAACGCATAACGCATGACGCATAACCCATAACGCATAACACATAACGCAAAACACATAACGCATAACGCATAATGCATTACGCATAATCCATAACGGATAACGCATAACCCATAACGCATGACGCATAACGCAAAGCCGATAACGCATAACGCATAATGCAAAAGTCATAACGCATAACGCACAATGCATAACGCATAATCCATAACGGATAACGCATAACCTATAACGCATAACCCATAACGCATTAACCATAACGCATAATACATAACGCATAATCCATACGGATAACGCTTAACCCATAACGCATAACGCATAACGCATAACGCATAACGCATAACGCATAACGCATAACGCATAACGCATAACGCATAACGCATAACGCATAACGCATAACGCATAACGCATAACGCATAACGCATAACGCATAACGCATAACGCATAACGCATAACGCATAACGCATAACGCATAACGCATAACGCATAACGCATAACGCATAACGCATAACGCATAACGCATAACGCATAACGCATAACGCATAACGCATAACGCATAACGCATAACGCAAAACGCATAACGCATAACGCATAATGCATTACGCATAATCCATAACGGATAACGCATAACCCATAACGCATGACGCATAACGCAAAGCCGATAACGCATAACACATAACGCATAATGCAAAAGTCATAACGCATGACGCATTACGCATAACCCATAAAGCATAACGCATAACGCATAACGCATAACGCATAACGCATAACGCATAACGCATAACGCATAACGCATTACGCATAACGTATAACGCATAACGCATAACGGATAACGGATAATGCACAACGCATAACGCATAACGGATAACGGATAACGCACAACGCATAACCCATAACGCATTAAACATAACGCATAATACATAACGCATAATCCATAACGGATAACGCATAACCCATAACGCATAACGCAAAGCCGATAACGCATGACGCATTACGCATAACCCATAAAGCATAACGCATAACGCATAACGCATAACGCATAACGCATAACGCATAACGCATAACGCATAACGCATAACGCATAACGCATAACGCATAACGCATAACGCATAACGCATAACGCATAACGCATAACGCATAACGCATAACGCATAACGCATGACGCATAACCCATAACGCATAACACATAACGCAAAACGCATAACGCATAACGCATAATGCATTACGCATAATCCATAACGGATAACGCATAACCCATAACGCATGACGCATAACGCAAAGCCGATAACGCATAACGCATAATGCAAAAGTCATAACGCATAACGCACAATGCATAACGCATAATCCATAACGGATAACGCATAACCTATAACGCATAAACCATACCGCATTAACCATAACGCATAATACATAACGCATAATCCATACGGATAACGCATAACCCATAACGCATATCGCATAACGCATAACGCATAACGCATAACGCATAACGCATAACGCATAACGCATAACGCATAACGCATAACGCATAACGCATAACGCATAACGCATAACGCATAACGCATAACGCATAACGCATAACGCATAACGCATAACGCATAACGCATAACGCATAACGCATAACGCATAACGCATAACGCATAACGCATAACGCATAACGCATAACGCATAACGCATAACGCATAACGCATAACGCATAACGCATAACGCATAACGCATAACGCATAACGCATAACGCATAACGCATAACGCATAACGCATAACGCATAACGCATAACGCATAACGCATAACGCATAACGCATAACGCATAACGCATAACGCATAACGCATAACGCATAACGCATAACGCATAACGCATAACGCATAACGCATAACGCATAACGCATAACGCATAACGCATAACGCATAACGCATAACGCATAACGCATAACGCATAACGCATAACGCATAACGCATAACGCATAACGCATAACGCATAACGCATAACGCATAACGCATAACGCATAACGCATAACGCATAACGCATAACGCATAACGCATAACGCATAACGCATAACGCATAACGCATAACGCATAACGCATAACGCATAACGCATAACGCATAACGCATAACGCATAACGCATAACGCATAACGCATAACGCATAACGCATAACGCATAACGCATAACGCATAACGCATAACGCATAACGCATAACGCATAACGCATAACGCATAACGCATAACGCATAACGCATAACGCATAACGCATAACGCATAACGCATAACGCATAACGCATAACGCATAACGCATAACGCATAACGCATAACGCATAACGCATAACGCATAACGCATAACGCATAACGCATAACGCATAACGCATAACGCATAACCCATAACGCATAACGCAAAGCCGATAACGCATAACGCATAACGCATAATGCAAAAGTCATAACGCATAACGCACAATGCATAACGCATAATCCATAACGGATAACGCATAACCTATAACGCATAACCCATAACGCATTAACCATAACGCATAATACATAACGCATAATCCATACGGATAACGCATAACCCATAACGCATAACGCATAACGCATAACGCATAACGCATAACGCATAATGCATAACGCATAACGCATAACGCATAACGCATAACGCATAACGCATAACGCATAACGCATTACGCACAACGCATAACGCATAACGGATAACGGACAACGGACAACGTATAACCCATAACGCATTAACCATAACGCATAATACATAACGCATAATCCATAACGGATAACGCATAACCCATAACGCATAACGCAAAGCCGATAACGCATAACGCATAATGCAAAAGTCATAACGCATAACGCACAATGCATAACGCCTAATCCATAACGGATAACGCATAACCTATAACGCATAACCCAAAACGCATTAACCATAACGCATAATACATAACGCATAATCCATACGGATAACGCATAACCCATAACCCATAACGCATAACGCATAACGCATAACGCATAACGCATAACGCATAACGCATAACGCATAACGCATAACGCATAACGCATAACGCATAACGCATAACGCATAACGCATAACGCATAACGCATAACGCATAACGCATAACGCATAACGCATAACGCATAACGCATAACGCATAACGCATAACGCATAACGCATAACGCATAACGCATAACGCATAACGCATGACGCATAACCCATAACGCACAACGCATAACGCGTAACGTAAAACGCATAACGCATAACGCATAACGCATAACGCATAACGCATAACGCATAACGCATAACGCATAACGCATAACGTATAACGCATAACGCATAACGGATAACGGATAACGCACAACGCATAACGCATAACGGATAACGGACAACGGACAACGCATAACCCATAACGCATTAACCATAACGCATAATACATAACGCATAATCCATAACGGATAACGCATAACCCATAACGCATAACGCAAAGCCGATAACGCATAACGCATAATGCAAAAGTCATAACGCATAACGCACAATGCATAACGCATAATCCATAACGGATAACGCATAACCTATAACGCATAACCCAAAACGCATTAACCATAACGCATAATACATAACGCATAATCCATACGGATAACGCATAACCCATAACGCATAACGCATAACGCATAACGCATAACGCATAACGCATAACGCATAACGCATAACGCATAACGCATAACGCATAACGCATAACGCATAACGCATAACGCATAACGCATAACGCATAACGCATAACGCATAACGCATAACGCATAACGCATAACGCATAACGCATAACGCATAACGCATAACGCATAACGCATAACGCATAACGCATAACGCATAACGCATAACGCATAACGCATAACGCATAACGCATAACGCATAACGCATAACGCATAACGCATAACGCATAACGCATAACGCATAACGCATAACGCATAACGCATAACGCATAACGCATAACGCATAACGCATAACGCATAACGCATAACGCATAACGGATAACGGATAACGCACAACGCATAACCCATAACGCATTAAACATAACGCATAATACATAACGCATAATACATAACGCATAATCCATAACGGATAACGCATAACCCGTAACGCATAACGCATAACGCATAACGCATAACGCATAACGCATAACGCATAACGCATAACGCATAACGCATAACGCATAACGCATAACGCATAACGCATAACGCATAACGCATAACGCATAACGCATAACGCATAACGCATAACGCATAACGCATAACGCATAACGCATAACGCATAACGCATAACGCATAACGCATAACGCATAACGCATAACGCATAACGCATAACGCATAACGCATAACGCATAACGCATAACGCATAACGCATAACGCATAACGCATAACGCATAACGCATAACGCATAACGCATAACCCATAACGCATAACGCAAAGCCGATAACGCATGACGCATTACGCATAACCCATAAAGCATAACGCATAACACATAACGCATAACTCATAACGCATAACGCATAACGCATAACGCATAACGCATAACGCATGACGCATAACCCATAACGCATAACACATAACGCAAAACACATAACGCATAACGCATAATGCATTACGCATAATCCATAACGGATAACGCATAACGCAAAGCCGATAACGCATAACGCAAAGCCGATAACGCATAACGCATAATGCAAAAGTCATAACGCATAACGCACAATGCATAACGCATAATCCATAACGGATAACGCATAACCTATAACGCATAACCCATACAGCATTAACCATAACGCATAATACATAACGCATAATCCATACGGATAACGCATAACCCATAACGCATAACGCATAACGCATAACGCATAACGCATAACGCATAACGCATAACGCATAACGCATAACGCATAACGCATAACGCATAACGCATAACGCATAACGCATAACGCATAACGCATAACGCATAACGCATAACGCATAACGCATAACGCATAACGCATAACGCATAACGCATAACGCATAACGCATAACGCATAACGCATAACGCATAACGCATAACGCATAACGCATCACGCATAACGCATAACGCATAACGCATAACGCATAACGCATAACGCATAACGCATAACGCATAACGCATACCGCATAACGCATAACGCATAACGCATAACGCATAACGCATAACGCATAACGCATAATCCATACGGATAACGCATAACCCATAACGCATAACGCATAACGCATAACGCATAACGCATAACGCATAACGCATAACGCATAACGCATAACGCATAACGCATAACGCATAACGCATAACGCATAACGCATAACGCATAACGCATAACGCATAACGCATAACGCATAACGCATAACGCATAACGCATAACGCATAACGCATAACGCATAACGCATAACGCATAACGCATAACGCATAACGCATAACGCATAACGCATAACGCATAACGCATAACGCATAACGCATAACGGATAACGGATAACGCACAACGCATAACCCATAACGCATTAAACATAACGCATAATACATAACGCATAATACATAACGCATAATCCATAACGGATAACGCATAACCCGTAACGCATAACGCATAACGCATAACGCATAACGCATAACGCATAACGCATAACGCATAACGCATAACGCATAACGCATAACGCATAACGCATAACGCATAACGCATAACGCATAACGCATAACGCATAACGCATAACGCATAACGCATAACGCATAACGCATAACGCATAACGCATAACGCATAACGCATAACGCATAACGCATAACGCATAACGCATAACGCATAACGCATAACGCATAACGCATAACCCATAACGCATAACGCAAAGCCGATAACGCATGACGCATTACGCATAACCCATAAAGCATAACGCATAACACATAACGCATAACGCATAACGCATAACGCATAACGCATAACGCATAACGCATAACGCATAACGCATAACGCATAACGCATAACGCATAACGCATAACGCATAACGCATAACGCATAACGCATAACGCATAACGCATAACGCATAACGCATAACGCATGACGCATAACCCATAACGCATAACACATAACGCAAAACACATAACGCATAACGCATAATGCATTACGCATAATCCATAACGGATAACGCATAACCCATAACGCATGACGCATAACGCAAAGCCGATAACGCATAACGCATAATGCAAAAGTCATAACGCATAACGCACAATGCATAACGCATAATCCATAACGGATAACGCATAACCTATAACGCATAACCCATAACGCATTAACCATAACGCATAATACATAACGCATAATCCATACGGATAACGCTTAACCCATAACGCATAACGCATAACGCATAACGCATAACGCATAACGCATAACGCATAACGCATAACGCATAACGCATAACGCATAACGCATAACGCATAACGCATAACGCATAACGCATAACGCATAACGCATAACGCATAACGCATAACGCATAACGCATAACGCATAACGCATAACGCATAACGCATAACGCATAACGCATAACGCATAACGCATAACGCATAACGCATAACGCATAACGCATAACGCATAACGCATAACGCAAAACGCATAACGCATAACGCATAATGCATTACGCATAATCCATAACGGATAACGCATAACCCATAACGCATGACGCATAACGCAAAGCCGATAACGCATAACACATAACGCATAATGCAAAAGTCATAACGCATGACGCATTACGCATAACCCATAAAGCATAACGCATAACGCATAACGCATAACGCATAACGCATAACGCATAACGCATAACGCATAACGCATTACGCATAACGTATAACGCATAACGCATAACGGATAACGGATAATGCACAACGCATAACGCATAACGGATAACGGATAACGCACAACGCATAACCCATAACGCATTAAACATAACGCATAATACATAACGCATAATCCATAACGGATAACGCATAACCCATAACGCATAACGCAAAGCCGATAACGCATGACGCATTACGCATAACCCATAAAGCATAACGCATAACGCATAACGCATAACGCATAACGCATAACGCATAACGCATAACGCATAACGCATAACGCATAACGCATAACGCATAACGCATAACGCATAACGCATAACGCATAACGCATAACGCATAACGCATAACGCATAACGCATGACGCATAACCCATAACGCATAACACATAACGCAAAACGCATAACGCATAACGCATAATGCATTACGCATAATCCATAACGGATAACGCATAACCCATAACGCATGACGCATAACGCAAAGCCGATAACGCATAACGCATAATGCAAAAGTCATAACGCATAACGCACAATGCATAACGCATAATCCATAACGGATAACGCATAACCTATAACGCATAAACCATACCGCATTAACCATAACGCATAATACATAACGCATAATCCATACGGATAACGCATAACCCATAACGCATATCGCATAACGCATAACGCATAACGCATAACGCATAACGCATAACGCATAACGCATAACGCATAACGCATAACGCATAACGCATAACGCATAACGCATAACGCATAACGCATAACGCATAACGCATAACGCATAACGCATAACGCATAACGCATAACGCATAACGCATAACGCATAACGCATAACGCATAACGCATAACGCATAACGCATAACGCATAACGCATAACGCATAACGCATAACGCATAACGCATAACGCATAACGCATAACGCATAACGCATAACGCATAACGCATAACGCATAACGCATAACGCATAACGCATAACGCATAACGCATAACGCATAACGCATAACGCATAACGCATAACGCATAACGCATAACGCATAACGCATAACGCATAACGCATAACGCATAACGCATAACGCATAACGCATAACGCATAACGCATAACGCATAACGCATAACGCATAACGCATAACGCATAACGCATAACGCATAACGCATAACGCATAACGCATAACGCATAACGCATAACGCATAACGCATAACGCATAACGCATAACGCATAACGCATAACGCATAACGCATAACGCATAACGCATAACGCATAACGCATAACGCATAACGCATAACGCATAACGCATAACGCATAACGCATAACGCATAACGCATAACGCATAACGCATAACGCATAACGCATAACGCATAACGCATAACGCATAACGCATAACGCATAACGCATAACGCATAACGCATAACGCATAACGCATAACGCATAACGCATAACGCATAACGCATAACGCATAACGCATAACGCATAACGCATAACGCATAACGCATAACGCATAACGCATAACGCATAACGCATAACGCATAACGCATAACGCATAACGCATAACGCATAACGCATAACGCATAACGCATAACGCATAACGCATAACCCATAACGCATAACGCAAAGCCGATAACGCATAACGCATAACGCATAATGCAAAAGTCATAACGCATAACGCACAATGCATAACGCATAATCCATAACGGATAACGCATAACCTATAACGCATAACCCATAACGCATTAACCATAACGCATAATACATAACGCATAATCCATACGGATAACGCATAACCCATAACGCATAACGCATAACGCATAACGCATAACGCATAACGCATAATGCATAACGCATAACGCATAACGCATAACGCATAACGCATAACGCATAACGCATAACGCATTACGCACAACGCATAACGCATAACGGATAACGGACAACGGACAACGTATAACCCATAACGCATTAACCATAACGCATAATACATAACGCATAATCCATAACGGATAACGCATAACCCATAACGCATAACGCAAAGCCGATAACGCATAACGCATAATGCAAAAGTCATAACGCATAACGCACAATGCATAACGCCTAATCCATAACGGATAACGCATAACCTATAACGCATAACCCAAAACGCATTAACCATAACGCATAATACATAACGCATAATCCATACGGATAACGCATAACCCATAACCCATAACGCATAACGCATAACGCATAACGCATAACGCATAACGCATAACGCATAACGCATAACGCATAACGCATAACGCATAACGCATAACGCATAACGCATAACGCATAACGCATAACGCATAACGCATAACGCATAACGCATAACGCATAACGCATAACGCATAACGCATAACGCATAACGCATAACGCATAACGCATAACGCATAACGCATAACGCATGACGCATAACCCATAACGCACAACGCATAACGCGTAACGTAAAACGCATAACGCATAACGCATAACGCATAACGCATAACGCATAACGCATAACGCATAACGCATAACGCATAACGTATAACGCATAACGCATAACGGATAACGGATAACGCACAACGCATAACGCATAACGGATAACGGACAACGGACAACGCATAACCCATAACGCATTAACCATAACGCATAATACATAACGCATAATCCATAACGGATAACGCATAACCCATAACGCATAACGCAAAGCCGATAACGCATAACGCATAATGCAAAAGTCATAACGCATAACGCACAATGCATAACGCATAATCCATAACGGATAACGCATAACCTATAACGCATAACCCAAAACGCATTAACCATAACGCATAATACATAACGCATAATCCATACGGATAACGCATAACCCATAACGCATAACGCATAACGCATAACGCATAACGCATAACGCATAACGCATAACGCATAACGCATAACGCATAACGCATAACGCATAACGCATAACGCATAACGCATAACGCATAACGCATAACGCATAACGCATAACGCATAACGCATAACGCATAACGCATAACGCATAACGCATAACGCATAACGCATAACGCATAACGCATAACGCATAACGCATAACGCATAACGCATAACGCATAACGCATAACGCATAACGCATAACGCATAACGCATAACGCATAACGCATAACGCATAACGCATAACGCATAACGCATAACGCATAACGCATAACGCATAACGCATAACGCATAACGCATAACGGATAACGGATAACGCACAACGCATAACCCATAACGCATTAAACATAACGCATAATACATAACGCATAATACATAACGCATAATCCATAACGGATAACGCATAACCCGTAACGCATAACGCATAACGCATAACGCATAACGCATAACGCATAACGCATAACGCATAACGCATAACGCATAACGCATAACGCATAACGCATAACGCATAACGCATAACGCATAACGCATAACGCATAACGCATAACGCATATCGCATAACGCATAACGCATAACGCATAACGCATAACGCATAACGCATAACGCATAACGCATAACGCATAACGCATAACGCATAACGCATAACGCATAACGCATAACGCATAACGCATAACGCATAACGCATAACGCATAACGCATAACGCATAACGCATAACGCATAACGCATAACGCATAACGCATAACGCATAACGCATAACGCATAACGCATAACGCATAACGCATAACGCATAACGCATAACGCATAACGCAAAACGCATAACGCATAACGCACAATGCATAACGCAATATCCATACCGGATAACGCATAACCTATAACGCATAACCCATAACGCATTAACCATAACGCATAATACATAACGCATAATCCATACGGATAACGCATAACCCATAACGCATAACGCATAACGCATAACGCATAACGCATAACGCATAACGCATAACGCATAACGCATAACGCATAACGCATAACGCATAACGCATAACGCATAACGCATAACGCATAACGCATAACGCATAACGCATAACGCATAACGCATAACGCATAACGCTTAACGCATAACGCATAACGCATAACGCATAACCCATAACGCATAACGCAAAGCCGATAACGCATAACGCATAACGCATAATGCAAAAGTCATAACGCATAACGCATAATCCATAACGGATAACGCATAACCTATAACGCATAACCCATAACGCATTAACCATAACGCATAATACATAACGCATAATCCATACGGATAACGCATAACCCATAACGCATAACGCATAACGCATAACGCATAACGCATAACGCATAACGCATAACGCATAACGCATAACGCATAACGCATAACGCATAACGCATAACGCATAACGCATAACGCATAACGCATAACGCATAACGCATAACGCATAACGCATAACGCATAACGCATAACGCATAACGCATAACGCATAACGCATAACGCATAACGCATAACGCATAACGCATAACGCATAACGCATAACGCATAACGCATAACGCATAACGCATAACGCATAACGCATAACGCATAACGCATAACGCATAACGCATAACGCATAACGCATAACGCATAACGCATAACGCATAACGCATAACGCATAACGCATAACCCATAACGCATAACGCAAAGCCGATAACGCATGACGCATTACGCATAACCCATAAAGCATAACGCATAACACATAACGCATAACGCATAACGCATAACGCATAACGCATAACGCATAACGCATAACGCATAACGCATAACGCATAACGCATAACGCATAACGCATAACGCATAACGCATAACGCATAACGCATAACGCATAACGCATAACGCATAACGCATAACGCATGACGCATAACCCATAACGCATAACACATAACGCAAAACACATAACGCATAACGCATAATGCATTACGCATAATCCATAACGGATAACGCATAACCCATAACGCATGACGCATAACGCAAAGCCGATAACGCATAACGCATAATGCAAAAGTCATAACGCATAACGCACAATGCATAACGCATAATCCATAACGGATAACGCATAACCTATAACGCATAACCCATAACGCATTAACCATAACGCATAATACATAACGCATAATCCATACGGATAACGCTTAACCCATAACGCATAACGCATAACGCATAACGCATAACGCATAACGCATAACGCATAACGCATAACGCATAACGCATAACGCATAACGCATAACGCATAACGCATAACGCATAACGCATAACGCATAACGCATAACGCATAACGCATAACGCATAACGCATAACGCATAACGCATAACGCATAACGCATAACGCATAACGCATAACGCATAACGCATAACGCATAACGCATAACGCATAACGCATAACGCATAACGCATAACGCATAACGCATAACGCAAAACGCATAACGCATAACGCATAATGCATTACGCATAATCCATAACGGATAACGCATAACCCATAACGCATGACGCATAACGCAAAGCCGATAACGCATAACACATAACGCATAATGCAAAAGTCATAACGCATGACGCATTACGCATAACCCATAAAGCATAACGCATAACGCATAACGCATAACGCATAACGCATAACGCATAACGCATAACGCATAACGCATAACGCATAACGCATAACGCATAACGCATAACGCATAACGCATAACCCATAACGCATAACGCAAAGCCGATAACGCATAACGCATAACGCATAATGCAAAAGTCATAACGCATAACGCACAATGCATAACGCATAATCCATAACGGATAACGCATAACCTATAACGCATAACCCATAACGCATTAACCATAACGCATAATACATAACGCATAATCCATACGGGTAACGCATAACCCATAACGCATAACGCATAACGCATAACGCATAACGCATAACGCATAACGCATAACGCATAACGCATAACGCATAACGCATAACGCATAACGCATAACGCATAACGCATAACGCATAACGCATAACGCATAACGCATAACGCATAACGCATAACGCATAACGCATAACGCATAACGCATAACGCATAACGCATAACGCATAACGCATAACGCATAACGCATAACGCATAACGCATTACGCATAACGTATAACGCATAACGCATAACGGATAACGGATAATGCACAACGCATAACGCATAACGGATAACGGATAACGCACAACGCATAACCCATAACGCATTAAACATAACGCATAATACATAACGCATAATCCATAACGGATAACGCATAACCCATAACGCATAACGCAAAGCCGATAACGCATGACGCATTACGCATAACCCATAAAGCATAACGCATAACGCATAACGCATAACGCATAACGCATAACGCATAACGCATAACGCATAACGCATAACGCATAACGCATAACGCATAACGCATAACGCATAACGCATAACGCATAACGCATAACGCATAACGCATAACGCATAACGCATGACGCATAACCCATAACGCATAACACATAACGCAAAACGCATAACGCATAACGCATAATGCATTACGCATAATCCATAACGGATAACGCATAACCCATAACGCATGACGCATAACGCAAAGCCGATAACGCATAACGCATAATGCAAAAGTCATAACGCATAACGCACAATGCATAACGCATAATCCATAACGGATAACGCATAACCTATAACGCATAAACCATACCGCATTAACCATAACGCATAATACATAACGCATAATCCATACGGATAACGCATAACCCATAACGCATATCGCATAACGCATAACGCATAACGCATAACGCATAACGCATAACGCATAACGCATAACGCATAACGCATAACGCATAACGCATAACGCATAACGCATAACGCATAACGCATAACGCATAACGCATAACGCATAACGCATAACGCATAACGCATAACGCATAACGCATAACGCATAACGCATAACGCATAACGCATAACGCATAACGCATAACGCATAACGCATAACGCATAACGCATAACGCATAACGCATAACGCATAACGCATAACGCATAACGCATAACGCATAACGCATAACGCATAACGCATAACGCATAACGCATAACGCATAACGCATAACCCATAACGCATAACGCAAAGCCGATAACGCATAACGCATAACGCATAATGCAAAAGTCATAACGCATAACGCACAATGCATAACGCATAATCCATAACGGATAACGCATAACCTATAACGCATAACCCATAACGCATTAACCATAACGCATAATACATAACGCATAATCCATACGGATAACGCATAACCCATAACGCATAACGCATAACGCATAACGCATAACGCATAACGCATAACGCATAATGCATAACGCATAACGCATAACGCATAACGCATAACGCATAACGCATAACGCATAACGCATTACGCACAACGCATAACGCATAACGGATAACGGACAACGGACAACGCATAACCCATAACGCATTAACCATAACGCATAATACATAACGCATAATCCATAACGGATAACGCATAACCCATAACGCATAACGCAAAGCCGATAACGCATAACGCATAATGCAAAAGTCATAACGCATAACGCACAATGCATAACGCCTAATCCATAACGGATAACGCATAACCTATAACGCATAACCCAAAACGCATTAACCATAACGCATAATACATAACGCATAATCCATACGGATAACGCATAACCCATAACGCATAACGCATGACGCATAACGCATAACGCATAACGCATAACGCATAACGCATAACGCATAACGCATAACGCATAACGCATAACGCATAACGCATAACGCATAACGCATAACGCATAACGCATAACGCATAACGCATAACGCATAACGCATAACGCATAACGCATAACGCATAACGCATAACGCATAACGCATAACGCATAACGCATAACGCATAACGCATAACGCATAACGCATAACGCATAACGCATAACGCATAACGCATAACGCATAACCCATAACGCATAACGCAAAGCCGATAACGCATAACGCATAACGCATAATGCAAAAGTCATAACGCATAACGCACAATGCATAACGCATAATCCATAACGGATAACGCATAACGCATAACGCATAACGCATAACGCATAACGCATAACGCATAACGCATAACGCATAACGCATAACGCATAACGCATAACGCATAACGCATGACGCATAACCCATAACGCACAACGCATAACGCGTAACGTAAAACGCATAACGCATAACGCATAACGCATAACGCATAACGCATAACGCATAACGTATAACGCATAACGCATAACGGATAACGGATAACGCACAACGCATAACGCATAACGGATAACGGACAACGGACAACGCATAACCCATAACGCATTAACCATAACGCATAATACATAACGCATAATCCATAACGGATAACGCATAACCCATAACGCATAACGCAAAGCCGATAACGCATAACGCATAATGCAAAAGTCATAACGCATAACGCACAATGCATAACGCATAATCCATAACGGATAACGCATAACGCATAACGCATAACGCATAACGCATAACGCATAACGCATAACGCATAACGCATAACGCATAACGCATAACGCATAACGCATAACGCATAACGCATAACGCATAACGCATAACGCATAACGCATAACGCATAACGCATAACGCATAACGCATAACGCATAACGCATAACGCATAACGCATAACGCATAACGCATAACGCATAACGCATAACGCATAACGCATAACGCATAACGCATAACGCATAACGCATAACGCATAACGCATAACGCATAACGCATAACGCATAACGCATAACGCATAACGCATAACGCATAACGCATAACGCATAACGCATAACGCATAACGCATAACGCATAACGCATAACGCATAACGCATAACGCATAACGGATAACGGATAACGCACAACGCATAACCCATAACGCATTAAACATAACGCATAATACATAACGCATAATACATAACGCATAATCCATAACGGATAACGCATAACCCGTAACGCATGACGCATAACGCATAACGCATAACGCATAACGCATAACGCATAACGCATAACGCATAACGCATAACGCATAACGCATAACGCATAACGCATAACGCATAACGCATAACGCATAACGCATAACGCATAACGCATAACGCATATCGCATAACGCATAACGCATAACGCATAACGCATAACGCATAACGCATAACGCATAACGCATAACGCATAACGCATAACGCATAACGCATAACGCATAACGCATAACGCATAACGCATAACGCATAACGCATAACGCATAACGCATAACGCATAACGCATAACGCATAACGCATAACGCATAACGCATAACGCATAACGCATAACGCATAACGCATAACGCAAAACGCATAACGCATAACGCACAATGCATAACGCAATATCCATACCGGATAACGCATAACCTATAACGCATAACCCATAACGCATTAACCATAACGCATAATACATAACGCATAATCCATACGGATAACGCATAACCCATAACGCATAACGCATAACGCATAACGCATAACGCATAACGCATAACGCATAACGCATAACGCATAACGCATAACGCATAACGCATAACGCATAACGCATAACGCATAACGCATAACGCATAACGCATAACGCATAACGCATAACGCATAACGCATAACGCATAACGCATAACGCATAACGCATAACCCATAACGCATAACGCAAAGCCGATAACGCATAACGCATAACGCATAATGCAAAAGTCATAACGCATAACGCACAATGCATAACGCATAATCCATAACGGATAACGCATAACCTATAACGCATAACCCATAACGCATTAACCATAACGCATAATACATAACGCATAATCCATACGGATAACGCATAACCCATAACGCATAACGCATAACGCATAACGCATAACGCATAACGCATAACGCATAACGCATAACGCATAACGCATAACGCATAACGCATAACGCATAACGCATAACGCATAACGCATAACGCATAACGCATAACGCATAACGCATAACGCATAACGCATAACGCATAACGCATAACGCATAACGCATAACGCATAACGCATAACGCATAACGCATAACGCATTACGCATAACGTATAACGCATAACGCATAACGGATAACGGATAACGCACAACGCATAACGCATAACGGATAACGGATAACGCACAACGCATAACCCATAACGCATTAAACATAACGCATAATACATAACGCATAATCCATAACGGATAACGCATAACCCATAACGCATAACGCAAAGCCGATAACGCATGACGCATTACGCATAACCCATAAAGCATAACGCATAACGCATAACGCATAACGCATAACGCATAACGCATAACGCATAACGCATAACGCATAACGCATAACGCATAACGCATAACGCATAACGCATAACGCATAACGCATAACGCATAACGCACAATGCATAACGCCTAATCCATAACGGATAACGCATAACCTATAACGCATAACCCAAAACGCATTAACCATAACGCATAATACATAACGCATAATCCATACGGATAACGCATAACCCATAACGCATAACGCATGACGCATAACGCATAACGCATAACGCATAACGCATAACGCATAACGCATAACGCATAACGCATAACGCATAACGCATAACGCATAACGCATAACGCATAACGCATAACGCATAACGCATAACGCATAACGCATAACGCATAACGCATAACGCATAACGCATAACGCATAACGCATAACGCATAACGCATAACGCATAACGCATAACGCATAACGCATAACGCATAACGCATAACGCATAACGCATAACGCATAACCCATAACGCATAACGCAAAGCCGATAACGCATAACGCATAACGCATAATGCAAAAGTCATAACGCATAACGCACAATGCATAACGCATAATCCATAACGGATAACGCATAACGCATAACGCATAACGCATAACGCATAACGCATAACGCATAACGCATAACGCATAACGCATAACGCATAACGCATAACGCATAACGCATGACGCATAACCCATAACGCACAACGCATAACGCGTAACGTAAAACGCATAACGCATAACGCATAACGCATAACGCATAACGCATAACGGATAACGGATAACGCACAACGCATAACGCATAACGGATAACGGACAACGGACAACGCATAACCCATAACGCATTAACCATAACGCATAATACATAACGCATAATCCATAACGGATAACGCATAACCCATAACGCATAACGCAAAGCCGATAACGCATAACGCATAATGCAAAAGTCATAACGCATAACGCATAACGCATAACGCATAACGCATAACGCATAACGCATAACGCATGACGCATAACCCATAACGCACAACGCATAACGCATAACGCATAACGCATAACGCATAACGCATAACGCATAACGCATAACGCATAACGCATAACGCATAACGCATAACGCATAACGCATAACGCATAACGCATAACGCATAACGCATAACGCATAACGCATAACGCATAACGCATAACGCATAACGCATAACGCATAACGCATAACGCATAACGCATAACGCATAACGCATAACGCATAACGCATAACGCATAACGCATAACGCATAACGCATAACGCATAACGCATAACGCATAACGCATAACGCATAACGCATAACGCATAACGCATAACGCATAACGCATAACGCATAACGCATAACGCATAACGCATAACGCATAACGCATAACGCATAACGCATAACGCATAACGCATAACGCATAACGCATAACGCATAACGCATAACGCAAAACGCATAACGCATAACGCACAATGCATAACGCAATATCCATACCGGATAACGCATAACCTATAACGCATAACCCATAACGCATTAACCATAACGCATAATACATAACGCATAATCCATACGGATAACGCATAACCCATAACGCATAACGCATAACGCATAACGCATAACGCATAACGCATAACGCATAACGCATAACGCATAACGCATAACGCATAACGCATAACGCATAACGCATAACGCATAACGCATAACGCATAACGCATAACGCATAACGCATAACGCATAACGCATAACGCATAACGCATAACGCATAACCCATAACGCATAACGCAAAGCCGATAACGCATAACGCATAACGCATAATGCAAAAGTCATAACGCATAACGCACAATGCATAACGCATAATCCATAACGGATAACGCATAACCTATAACGCATAACCCATAACGCATTAACCATAACGCATAATACATAACGCATAATCCATACGGATAACGCATAACCCATAACGCATAACGCATAACGCATAACGCATAACGCATAACGCATAACGCATAACGCATAACGCATAACGCATAACGCATAACGCATAACGCATAACGCATAACGCATAACGCATAACGCATAACGCATAACGCATAACGCATAACGCATAACGCATAACGCATAACGCATAACGCATAACGCATAACGCATAACGCATAACGCATAACGCATAACGCATAACGCATAACGCATTACGCATAACGTATAACGCATAACGCATAACGGATAACGGATAACGCACAACGCATAACGCATAACGGATAACGGATAACGCACAACGCATAACCCATAACGCATTAAACATAACGCATAATACATAACGCATAATCCATAACGGATAACGCATAACCCATAACGCATAACGCAAAGCCGATAACGCATGACGCATTACGCATAACCCATAAAGCATAACGCATAACGCATAACGCATAACGCATAACGCATAACGCATAACGCATAACGCATAACGCATAACGCATAACGCATAACGCATAACGCATAACGCATAACGCATAACGCATAACGCATAACGCATAACGCATAACGCATAACGCATAACGCATGACGCATAACCCATAACGCATAACACATAACGCAAAACGCATAACGCATAACGCATAATGCATTACGCATAATCCATAACGGATAACGCATAACCCATAACGCATGACGCATAACGCAAAGCCGATAACGCATAACGCATAATGCAAAAGTCATAACGCATAACGCACAATGCATAACGCATAATCCATAACGGATAACGCATAACCTATAACGCATGAACCATACCGCATTAACCATAACGCATAATACATAACGCATAATCCATACGGATAACGCATAACCCATAACGCATATCGCATAACGCATAACGCATAACGCATAACGCATAACGCATAACGCATAACGCATAACGCATAACGCATAACGCATAACGCATAACGCATAACGCATAACGCATAACGCATAACGCATAACGCATAACGCATAACGCATAACGCATAACGCATAACGCATAACGCATAACGCATAACGCATAACGCATAACGCATAACGCATAACGCATAACGCATAACGCATAACGCATAACGCATAACGCATAACGCATAACGCATAACGCATAACGCATAACGCATAACGCATAACGCATAACGCATAACGCATAACGCATAACGCATATCCTATAACGCATAACCCATACCGCATTAACCATAACGCATAATACATAACGCATAATCCATACGGATAACGCATAACCCATAACGCATAACGCATAACGCATAACGCATAACGCATAACGCATAACGCATAACGCATAACGCATAACGCATAACGCATAACGCATAACGCATAACGCATAACGCATAACGCATAACGCATAACGCATAACGCATAACGCATAACGCATAACGCATAACGCATAACGCATAACGCATAACGCATAACGCATAACGCATAACGCATAACGCATAACGCATAACGCATAACGCATAACGCATAACGCATAACGCATAACGCATAACGCATAACGCATAACGCATAACGCATAACGCATAACGCATAACGCATAACGCATAACGCATAACGCATAACGCATAACGCATAACGCATAACGCATAACGCATAACGCATAACGCATAACGCATAACGCATAACGCATAACGCATAACGCATAACGCATAACGCATAACGCATAACGCATAACGCATAACGCATAACGCATAACGCATAACGCATAACGCATAACGCATAACGCATAACGCATAACGCATAACGCATAACGCATAACGCATAACGCATAACGCATAACGCATAACGCATAACGCATAACGCATAACGCATAACGCATAACGCATAACGCATAACGCATAACGCATAACGCATAACGCATAACGCATAACGCATAACGCATAACGCATAACGCATAACGCATAACGCATAACGCATAACGCATAACGCATAACGCATAACGCATAACGCATAACGCATAACGCATAACGCATAACGCATAACGCATAACGCATAACGCATAACGCATAACGCATAACGCATAACGCATAACGCATAACGCATAACGCATAACGCATAACGCATAACGCATAACGCATAACGCATAACGCATAACGCATAACGCATAACGCATAACGCATAACGCATAACGCATAACGCATAACGCATAACGCATAACGCATAACGCATAACGCATAACGCATAACGCATAACGCATAACGCATAACGCATAACGCATAACGCATATCGCATAACGCATAACGCATAACGCATAACGCATAACGCATAACGCATAACGCATAACGCATAACGCATAACGCATAACGCATGACGCATAACGCATAACGCATAACGCATAACGCATAACGCATAACGCAAAACGCATAACGCATAACGCATAATGCATTACGCATAATCCATAACGGATAACGCATAACCCATAACGCATGACGCATAACGCAAAGCCGTTAACGCATAACGCATAACGCATAATGCAAAAGTCATAACGCATAACGCACAATGCATAACGCATAATCCATGCCGGATAACGCATAACCTATAACGCATAACCCATAACGCATTAACCATAACGCATAATCCATACGGATAACGCATAACCCATAACCCATAACGCATAACGCATAACGCATAACGCATAACGCATAACGCATAACGCATAACGCATAACGCATAACGCATAACGCATAACGCATAACGCATAACGCATAACGCATAACGCATAACGCATAACGCATAACGCATAACGCATAACGCATAACGCATAACGCATAACGCATAACGCATAACGCATAACGCATAACGCATAACGCATAACGCATAACGCATAACGCATAACGCATAACGCATAACGCATAACGCATAACGCATAACGCATAACGCATAACGCATAACGCATAACCCATAACGCATAACGCAAAGCCGATAACGCATAACGCATAACGCATAATGCAAAAGTCATAACGCATAACGCACAATGCATAACGCATAATCCATAACGGATAACGCATAACCTATAACGCATAACCCATACCGCATTAACCATAACGCATAATACATAACGCATAATCCATACGGATAACGCATAACCCATAACGCATAACGCATAACGCATAACGCATAACGCATAACGCATAACGCATAACGCATAACGCATAACGCATAACGCATAACGCATAACGCATAACGCATAACGCATAACGCATAACGCATAACGCATAACGCATAACGCATAACGCATAACGCATAAGGCATAACGCATAACGCATAACGCATAACGCATAACGCATAACGCATAACGCATAACGCATAATACATAACGCATAATCCATACGGATAACGCATAACCCATAACGCATAACGCATAACGCATAACGCATAACGCATAACGCATAACGCATAACGCATAACGCATAACGCATAACGCATAACGCATAACGCATAACGCATAACGCATAACGCATAACGCATAACGCATAACGCATAACGCATAACGCATAACGCATAACGCATAACGCATAACGCATAACGCATAACGCATAACGCATAACGCATAACGCAAAACGCATAACGCATAACGCACAATGCATAACGCAATATCCATACCGGATAACGCATAACCTATAACGCATAACCCATAACGCATTAACCATAACGCATAATACATAACGCATAATCCATACGGATAACGCATAACCCATAACGCATAACGCATAACGCATAACGCATAACGCATAACGCATAACGCATAACGCATAACGCATAACGCATAACGCATAACGCATAACGCATAACGCATAACGCATAACGCATAACGCATAACGCATAACGCATAACGCATAACGCATAACGCATAACGCATAACGCATAACGCATAACCCATAACGCATAACGCAAAGCCGATAACGCATAACGCATAACGCATAATGCAAAAGTCATAACGCATAACGCACAATGCATAACGCATAATCCATAACGGATAACGCATAACCTATAACGCATAACCCATAACGCATTAACCATAACGCATAATACATAACGCATAATCCATACGGATAACGCATAACCCATAACGCATAACGCATAACGCATAACGCATAACGCATAACGCATAACGCATAACGCATAACGCATAACGCATAACGCATAACGCATAACGCATAACGCATAACGCATAACGCATAACGCATAACGCATAACGCATAACGCATAACGCATAACGCATAACGCATAACGCATAACGCATAACGCATAACGCATAACGCATAACGCAAAACGCATAACGCATAACGCACAATGCATAACGCAATATCCATACCGGATAACGCATAACCTATAACGCATAACCCATAACGCATTAACCATAACGCATAATACATAACGCATAATCCATACGGATAACGCATAACCCATAACGCATAACGCATAACGCATAACGCATAACGCATAACGCATAACGCATAACGCATAACGCATAACGCATAACGCATAACGCATAACGCATAACGCATAACGCATAACGCATAACGCATAACGCATAACGCATAACGCATAACGCATAACGCATAACGCATAACGCATAACGCATAACCCATAACGCATAACGCAAAGCCGATAACGCATAACGCATAACGCATAATGCAAAAGTCATAACGCATAACGCACAATGCATAACGCATAATCCATAACGGATAACGCATAACCTATAACGCATAACCCATAACGCATTAACCATAACGCATAATACATAACGCATAATCCATACGGATAACGCATAACCCATAACGCATAACGCATAACGCATAACGCATAACGCATAACGCATAACGCATAACGCATAACGCATAACGCATAACGCATAACGCATAACGCATAACGCATAACGCATAACGCATAACGCATAACGCATAACGCATAACGCATAACGCATAACGCATAACGCATAACGCATAACGCATAACGCATAACGCATAACGCATAACGCATAACGCATAACGCATTACGCATAACGTATAACGCATAACGCATAACGGATAACGGATAACGCACAACGCATAACGCATAACGGATAACGGATAACGCACAACGCATAACCCATAACGCATTAAACATAACGCATAATACATAACGCATAATCCATAACGGATAACGCATAACCCATAACGCATAACGCAAAGCCGATAACGCATGACGCATTACGCATAACCCATAAAGCATAACGCATAACGCATAACGCATAACGCATAACGCATAACGCATAACGCATAACGCATAACGCATAACGCATAACGCATAACGCATAACGCATAACGCATAACGCATAACGCATAACGCATGACGCATAACCCATAACGCATAACACATAACGCAAAACGCATAACGCATAACGCATAATGCATTACGCATAATCCATAACGGATAACGCATAACCCATAACGCATGACGCATAACGCAAAGCCGATAACGCATAACGCATAATGCAAAAGTCATAACGCATAACGCACAATGCATAACGCATAATCCATAACGGATAACGCATAACCTATAACGCATGAACCATACCGCATTAACCATAACGCATAATACATAACGCATAATCCATACGGATAACGCATAACCCATAACGCATATCGCATAACGCATAACGCATAACGCATAACGCATAACGCATAACGCATAACGCATAACGCATAACGCATAACGCATAACGCATAACGCATAACGCATAACGCATAACGCATAACGCATAACGCATAACGCATAACGCATAACGCATAACGCATAACGCATAACGCATAACGCATAACGCATAACGCATAACGCATAACGCATAACGCATAACGCATAACGCATAACGCATAACGCATAACGCATAACGCATAACGCATAACGCATAACGCATAACGCATAACGCATAACGCATAACGCATATCCTATAACGCATAACCCATACCGCATTAACCATAACGCATAATACATAACGCATAATCCATACGGATAACGCATAACCCATAACGCATAACGCATAACGCATAACGCATAACGCATAACGCATAACGCATAACGCATAACGCATAACGCATAACGCATAACGCATAACGCATAACGCATAACGCATAACGCATAACGCATAACGCATAACGCATAACGCATAACGCATAACGCATAACGCATAACGCATAACGCATAACGCATAACGCATAACGCATAACGCATAACGCATAACGCATAACGCATAACGCATAACGCATAACGCATAACGCATAACGCATAACGCATAACGCATAACGCATAACGCATAACGCATAACGCATAACGCATAACGCATAACGCATAACGCATAACGCATAACGCATAACGCATAACGCATAACGCATAACGCATAACGCATAACGCATAACGCATAACGCATAACGCATAACGCATAACGCATAACGCATAACGCATAACGCATAACGCATAACGCATAACGCATAACGCATAACGCATAACGCATAACGCATAACGCATAACGCATAACGCATAACGCATAACGCATAACGCATAACGCATAACGCATAACGCATAACGCATAACGCATAACGCATAACGCATAACGCATAACGCATAACGCATAACGCATAACGCATAACGCATAACGCATAACGCATAACGCATAACGCATAACGCATAACGCATAACGCATAACGCATAACGCATAACGCATAACGCATAACGCATAACGCATAACGCATAACGCATAACGCATAACGCATAACGCATAACGCATAACGCATAACGCATAACGCATAACGCATAACGCATAACGCATAACGCATAACGCATAACGCATAACGCATAACGCATAACGCATAACGCATAACGCATAACGCATAACGCATAACGCATAACGCATAACGCATAACGCATAACGCATAACGCATAACGCATAACGCATAACGCATAACGCATAACGCATAACGCATAACGCATAACGCATAACGCATAACGCATAACGCATATCGCATAACGCATAACGCATAACGCATAACGCATAACGCATAACGCATAACGCATAACGCATAACGCATAACGCATAACGCATGACGCATAACGCATAACGCATAACGCATAACGCATAACGCATAACGCAAAACGCATAACGCATAACGCATAATGCATTACGCATAATCCATAACGGATAACGCATAACCCATAACGCATGACGCATAACGCAAAGCCGTTAACGCATAACGCATAACGCATAATGCAAAAGTCATAACGCATAACGCACAATGCATAACGCATAATCCATGCCGGATAACGCATAACCTATAACGCATAACCCATAACGCATTAACCATAACGCATAATACATAACGCATAATCCATACGGATAACGCATAACCCATAACGCATAACGCATAACGCATAACGCATAACGCATAACGCATAACGCATAACGCATAACGCATAACGCATAACGCATAACGCATAACGCATAACGCATAACGCATAACGCATAACGCATAACGCATAACGCATAACGCATAACGCATAACGCATAACGCATAACGCATAACGCATAACGCATAACGCATAACGCATAACGCATAACGCATAACGCATAACGCATAACGCATAACGCATAACGCATAACGCATAACGCATAACGCATAACGCATAACGCATAACGCATAACGCATAACGCATAACCCATAACGCATAACGCAAAGCCGATAACGCATAACGCATAACGCATAATGCAAAAGTCATAACGCATAACGCACAATGCATAACGCATAATCCATAACGGATAACGCATAACCTATAACGCATAACCCATACCGCATTAACCATAACGCATAATACATAACGCATAATCCATACGGATAACGCATAACCCATAACGCATAACGCATAACGCATAACGCATAACGCATAACGCATAACGCATAACGCATAACGCATAACGCATAACGCATAACGCATAACGCATAACGCATAACGCATAACGCATAACGCATAACGCATAACGCATAACGCATAAGGCATAACGCATAACGCATAACGCATAACGCATAACGCATAACGCATAACGCATAACGCATAACGCATAACGCATAACGCATAACGCATAACGCATAACGCATAACGCATAACGCATAACGCATAACGCATAACGCATAACGCATAACGCATAACGCATTACGCATAACGTATAACGCATAACGCATAACGGATAACGGATAACGCACAACGCATAACGCATAACGGATAACGGATAACGCACAACGCATAACCCATAACGCATTAAACATAACGCATAATACATAACGCATAATCCATAACGGATAACGCATAACCCATAACGCATAACGCAAAGCCGATAACGCATGACGCTTTACGCATAACCCATAAAGCATAACGCATAACGCATAACGCATAACGCATAACGCATAACGCATAACGCATAACGCATAACGCATAACGCATAACGCATAACGCATAACGCATAACGCATAACGCATAACGCATAACGCATAACGCATAACGCATAACGCATAACGCATAACGCATAACGCATAACGCATAACGCATAACGCATAACGCATAACGCATGACGCATAACCCATAACGCATAACGCATAACACATAACGCAAAACGCATAACGCATAACGCATAATGCATTACGCATAATCCATAACGGATAACGCATAACCCATAACGCATGACGCATAACGCAAAGCCGATAACGCATAACGCATAATGCAAAAGTCATAACGCATAACGCACAATGCATAACGCATAATCCATAACGGATAACGCATAACCTATAACGCATAAACCATACCGCATTAACCATAACGCATAATACATAACGCATAATCCATACGGATAACGCATAACGCATAACGCATAACGCATAACGCATAACGCATAACGCATAACGCATAACGCATAACGCATAACGCATAACGCATAACGCATAACGCATAACGCATAACGCATAACGCATAACGCATAACGCATAACGCATAACGCATAACGCATAACGCATAACGCATAACGCATAACGCATAACGCATAACGCATAACGCATAACGCATAACGCATAACGCATAACGCATAACGCATAACGCATAACGCATAACGCATAACGCATAACGCATAACGCATAACGCATAACGCATATCGCATAACGCATAACGCATAACGCATAACGCATAACGCATAACGCATAACGCATAACGCATATCGCATAACGCATAACGCATAACGCATAACGCATAACGCATAACGCATAACGCATAACGCATAACGCATAACGCATAACGCATAACGCATAACGCATAACGCATAACGCATAACGCATAACGCATAACGCATAATGCATTACGCATAATCCATAACGGATAACGCATAACACATAACGCATGACGCATAACGCAAAGCCGATAACGCATAACGCATAACGCATAATGCAAAAGTCATAACGCATAACGCACAATGCATAACGCATAATCCATACCGGATAACGCATAACCTATAACGCATAACCCATAACGCATTAACCATAACGCATAATACATAACGCATAATCCATACGGATAACGCATAACCCATAACGCATAACGCATAACGCATAACGCATAACGCATAACGCATAACGCATAACGCATAACGCATAACGCATAACGCATAACGCATAACGCATAACGCATAACGCATAACGCATAACGCATAACGCATAACGCATAACGCATAACGCATAACGCATAACGCATAACGCATAACGCATAACGCATAACGCATAACGCATAACGCATAACGCATAACGCATAACGCATAACGCATAACGCATAACGCATAACGCATAACGCATAACGCATAACGCATAACGCATAACGCATAACGCATAACGCATAACGCATAACGCATAACGCATAACGCATAACGCATAACGCATAACGCATAACGCATAACGCATAACGCATAACGCATAACGCAAAACGCATAACGCATAACGCACAATGCATAACGCAATATCCATACCGGATAACGCATAACCTATAACGCATAACCCATAACGCATTAACCATAACGCATAATACATAACGCATAATCCATACGGATAACGCATAACCCATAACGCATAACGCATAACGCATAACGCATAACGCATAACGCATAACGCATAACGCATAACGCATAACGCATAACGCATAACGCATAACGCATAACGCATAACGCATAACGCATAACGCATAACGCATAACGCATAACGCATAACGCATAACGCATAACGCATAACGCATAACGCATAACGCATAACGCATAACGCATAACGCATAACCCATAACGCATAACGCAAAGCCGATAACGCATAACGCATAACGCATAATGCAAAAGTCATAACGCATAACGCACAATGCATAACGCATAATCCATAACGGATAACGCATAACCTATAACGCATAACCCATAACGCATTAACCATAACGCATAATACATAACGCATAATCCATACGGATAACGCATAACCCATAACGCATAACGCATAACGCATAACGCATAACGCATAACGCATAACGCATAACGCATAACGCATAACGCATAACGCATAACGCATAACGCATAACGCATAACGCATAACGCATAACGCATAACGCATAACGCATAACGCATAACGCATAACGCATAACGCATAACGCATAACGCATAACGCATAACGCATAACGCATAACGCATAACGCATAACGCATTACGCATAACGTATAACGCATAACGCATAACGGATAACGGATAACGCACAACGCATAACGCATAACGGATAACGGATAACGCACAACGCATAACCCATAACGCATTAAACATAACGCATAATACATAACGCATAATCCATAACGGATAACGCATAACCCATAACGCATAACGCAAAGCCGATAACGCATGACGCATTACGCATAACCCATAAAGCATAACGCATAACGCATAACGCATAACGCATAACGCATAACGCATAATGCATAACGCATAACGCATAACGCATAACGCATAACGCATAACGCATAACGCATAACGCATAACGCATAACGCATAACGCATAACGCATAACGCATAACGCATGACGCATAACCCATAACGCATAACACATAACGCAAAACGCATAACGCATAACGCATAATGCATTACGCATAATCCATAACGGATAACGCATAACCCATAACGCATGACGCATAACGCAAAGCCGATAACGCATAACGCATAATGCAAAAGTCATAACGCATAACGCACAATGCATAACGCATAATCCATAACGGATAACGCATAACCTATAACGCATGAACCATACCGCATTAACCATAACGCATAATACATAACGCATAATCCATACGGATAACGCATAACCCATAACGCATATCGCATAACGCATAACGCATAACGCATAACGCATAACGCATAACGCATAACGCATAACGCATAACGCATAACGCATAACGCATAACGCATAACGCATAACGCATAACGCATAACGCATAACGCATAACGCATAACGCATAACGCATAACGCATAACGCATAACGCATAACGCATAACGCATAACGCATAACGCATAACGCATAACGCATAACGCATAACGCATAACGCATAACGCATAACGCATAACGCATAACGCATAACGCATAACGCATAACGCATAACGCATAACGCATAACGCATGACGCATAACGCATAACGCATAACGCATAACGCATAACGCATAACGCATAACGCATAACGCATAACGCATAACGCATAACGCATAATGCAAAAGTCATAACGCATAACGCACAATGCATAACGCATAATCCATAACGGATAACGCATAACCTATAACGCATAACCCATAACGCATTAACCATAACGCATAATACATAACGCATAATCCATACGGATAACGCATAACCCATAACGCATAACGCATAACGCATAACGCATAACGCATAACGCATAACGCATAACGCATAACGCATAACGCATAACGCATAACGCATAACGCATAACGCATAACGCATAACGCATAACGCATAACGCATAACGCATAACGCATAACGCATAACGCATAACGCATAACGCATAACGCATAACGCATAACGCATAACGCATAACGCATAACGCATAACGCATAACGCATAACGCATAACGCATAACGCATAACGCATAACGCATAACGCATAACGCATTACGCATAACGTATAACGCATAACGCATAACGGATAACGGATAACGCACAACGCATAACGCATAACGGATAACGGATAACGCACAACGCATAACCCATAACGCATTAAACATAACGCATAATACATAACGCATAATCCATAACGGATAACGCATAACCCATAACGCATAACGCAAAGCCGATAACGCATGACGCATTACGCATAACCCATAAAGCATAACGCATAACGCATAACGCATAACGCATAACGCATAACGCATAACGCATAACGCATAACGCATAACGCATAACGCATAACGCATAACGCATAACGCATAACGCATAACGCATAACGCATAACGCATAACGCATAACGCATAACGCATAACGCATAACGCATAACGCATAACGCATAACGCATAACGCATAACGCATGACGCATAACCCATAACGCATAACACATAACGCAAAACGCATAACGCATAACGCATAATGCATTACGCATAATCCATAACGGATAACGCATAACCCATAACGCATGACGCATAACGCAAAGCCGATAACGCATAACGCATAATGCAAAAGTCATAACGCATAACGCACAATGCATAACGCATAATCCATAACGGATAACGCATAACCTATAACGCATAAACCATACCGCATTAACCATAACGCATAATACATAACGCATAATCCATACGGATAACGCATAACGCATAACGCATAACGCATAACGCATAACGCATAACGCATAACGCATAACGCATAACGCATAACGCATAACGCATAACGCATAACGCATAACGCATAACGCATAACGCATAACGCATAACGCATAACGCATAACGCATAACGCATAACGCATAACGCATAACGCATAACGCATAACGCATAACGCATAACGCATAACGCATAACGCATAACGCATAACGCATAACGCATAACGCATAACGCATAACGCATAACGCATAACGCATAACGCATAACGCATAACGCATAACGCATAACGCATAACGCATAACGCATATCGCATAACGCATAACGCATAACGCATAACGCATAACGCATAACGCATAACGCATAACGCATATCGCATAACGCATAACGCATAACGCATAACGCATAACGCATAACGCATAACGCATAACGCATAACGCATAACGCATAACGCATAACGCATAACGCATAACGCATAACGCATAACGCATAACGCATAACGCATAACGCATAACGCATAATGCATTACGCATAATCCATAACGGATAACGCATAACACATAACGCATGACGCATAACGCAAAGCCGATAACGCATAACGCATAACGCATAATGCAAAAGTCATAACGCATAACGCACAATGCATAACGCATAATCCATACCGGATAACGCATAACCTATAACGCATAACCCATAACGCATTAACCATAACGCATAATACATAACGCATAATCCATACGGATAACGCATAACCCATAACGCATAACGCATAACGCATAACGCATAACGCATAACGCATAACGCATAACGCATAACGCATAACGCATAACGCATAACGCATAACGCATAACGCATAACGCATAACGCATAACGCATAACGCATAACGCATAACGCATAACGCATAACGCATAACGCATAACGCATAACGCATAACGCATAACGCATAACGCATAACGCATAACGCATAACGCATAACGCATAACGCATAACGCATAACGCATAACGCATAACGCATAACGCATAACGCATAACGCATAACGCAAAACGCATAACGCATAACGCACAATGCATAACGCAATATCCATACCGGATAACGCATAACCTATAACGCATAACCCATAACGCATTAACCATAACGCATAATACATAACGCATAATCCATACGGATAACGCATAACCCATAACGCATAACGCATAACGCATAACGCATAACGCATAACGCATAACGCATAACGCATAACGCATAACGCATAACGCATAACGCATAACGCATAACGCATAACGCATAACGCATAACGCATAACGCATAACGCATAACGCATAACGCATAACGCATAACGCATAACGCATAACCCATAACGCATAACGCAAAGCCGATAACGCATAACGCATAACGCATAATGCAAAAGTCATAACGCATAACGCACAATGCATAACGCATAATCCATAACGGATAACGCATAACCTATAACGCATAACCCATAACGCATTAACCATAACGCATAATACATAACGCATAATCCATACGGATAACGCATAACCCATAACGCATAACGCATAACGCATAACGCATAACGCATAACGCATAACGCATAACGCATAACGCATAACGCATAACGCATAACGCATAACGCATAACGCATAACGCATAACGCATAACGCATAACGCATAACGCATAACGCATAACGCATAACGCATAACGCATAACGCATAACGCATAACGCATAACGCATAACGCATAACGCATAACGCATAACGCATAACGCATAACGCATTACGCATAACGTATAACGCATAACGCATAACGGATAACGCACAACGCATAACGCATAACGGATAACGGATAACGCACAACGCATAACCCATAACGCATTAAACATAACGCATAATACATAACGCATAATCCATAACGGATAACGCATAACCCATAACGCATAACGCAAAGCCGATAACGCATGACGCATTACGCATAACCCATAAAGCGTAACGCATAACGCATAACGCATAACGCATAACGCATAACGCATAACGCATAACGCATAACGCATAACGCATAACGCATAACGCATAACGCATAACGCATAACGCATAACGCATAACGCATAACGCATAACGCATAACGCATAACGCATAACGCATAACGCATAACGCATGACGCATAACCCATAACGCATAACACATAACGCAAAACGCATAACGCATAACGCATAATGCATTACGCATAATCCATAACGGATAACGCATAACCCATAACGCATGACGCATAACGCAAAGCCGATAACGCATAACGCATAATGCAAAAGTCATAACGCATAACGCACAATGCATAACGCATAATCCATAACGGATAACGCATAACCTATAACGCATGAACCATACCGCATTAACCATAACGCATAATACATAACGCATAATCCATACGGATAACGCATAACCCATAACGCATATCGCATAACGCATAACGCATAACGCATAACGCATAACGCATAACGCATAACGCATAACGCATAACGCATAACGCATAACGCATAACGCATAACGCATAACGCATAACGCATAACGCATAACGCATAACGCATAACGCATAACGCATAACGCATAACGCATAACGCATAACGCATAACGCATAACGCATAACGCATAACGCATAACGCATAACGCATAACGCATAACGCATAACGCATAACGCATAACGCATAACGCATAACGCATAACGCATAACGCATAACGCATAACGCATAACGCATAACGCATAACGCATAACGCATAACGCATAACGCATAACGCATAACGCATAACGCATAACGCATATCCTATAACGCATAACCCATACCGCATTAACCATAACGCATAATACATAACGCATAATCCATACGGATAACGCATAACCCATAACGCATAACGCATAACGCATAACGCATAACGCATAACGCATAACGCATAACGCATAACGCATAACGCATAACGCATAACGCATAACGCATAACGCATAACGCATAACGCATAACGCATAACGCATAACGCATAACGCATAACGCATAACGCATAACGCATAACGCATAACGCATAACGCATAACGCATAACGCATAACGCATAACGCATAACGCATAACGCATAACGCATAACGCATAACGCATAACGCATAACGCATAACGCATAACGCATAACGCATAACGCATAACGCATAACGCATAACGCATAACGCATAACGCATAACGCATAACGCATAACGCATAACCCATAACGCATAACGCATAACGCATAACGCATAACGCATAACGCATAACGCATAACGCATAACGCATAACGCATAACGCATAACGCATAACGCATAACGCATAACGCATAACGCATAACGCATAACGCATAACGCATAACGCATAACGCATAACGCATAACGCATAACGCATAACGCATAACGCATAACGCATAACGCATAACGCATAACGCATAACGCATAACGCATAACGCATAACGCATAACGCATAACGCATAACGCATAACGCATAACGCATAACGCATAACGCATAACGCATAACGCATAACGCATAACGCATAACGCATAACGCATAACGCATAACGCATAACGCATAACGCATAACGCATAACGCATAACGCATAACGCATAACGCATAACGCATAACGCATAACGCATAACGCATAACGCATAACGCATAACGCATAACGCATAACGCATAACGCATAACGCATAACGCATAACGCATAACGCATAACGCATAACGCATAACGCATAACGCATAACGCATAACGCATAACGCATAACGCATAACGCATAACGCATAACGCATAACGCATAACGCATAACGCATAACGCATAACGCATAACGCATTACGCATAACGTATAACGCATAACGCATAACGGATAACGGATAACGCACAACGCATAACGCATAACGGATAACGGATAACGCACAACGCATAACCCATAACGCATTAAACATAACGCATAATACATAACGCATAATCCATAACGGATAACGCATAACCCATAACGCATAACGCAAAGCCGATAACGCATGACGCATTACGCATAACCCATAAAGCATAACGCATAACGCATAACGCATAACGCATAACGCATAACGCATAACGCATAACGCATAACGCATAACGCATAACGCATAACGCATAACGCATAACGCATAACGCATAACGCATAACGCATAACGCATAACGCATAACGCATAACGCATAACGCATAACGCATAACGCATAACGCATAACGCATAACGCATAACGCATGACGCATAACCCATAACGCATAACACATAACGCAAAACGCATAACGCATAACGCATAATGCATTACGCATAATCCATAACGGATAACGCATAACCCATAACGCATGACGCATAACGCAAAGCCGATAACGCATAACGCATAATGCAAAAGTCATAACGCATAACGCACAATGCATAACGCATAATCCATAACGGATAACGCATAACCTATAACGCATAAACCATACCGCATTAACCATAACGCATAATACATAACGCATAATCCATACGGATAACGCATAACGCATAACGCATAACGCATAACGCATAACGCATAACGCATAACGCATAACGCATAACGCATAACGCATAACGCATAACGCATAACGCATAACGCATAACGCATAACGCATAACGCATAACGCATAACGCATAACGCATAACGCATAACGCATAACGCATAACGCATAACGCATAACGCATAACGCATAACGCATAACGCATAACGCATAACGCATAACGCATAACGCATAACGCATAACGCATAACGCATAACGCATAACGCATAACGCATAACGCATAACGCATAACGCATAACGCATAACGCATAACGCATAACGCATATCGCATAACGCATAACGCATAACGCATAACGCATAACGCATAACGCATAACGCATAACGCATATCGCATAACGCATAACGCATAACGCATAACGCATAACGCATAACGCATAACGCATAACGCATAACGCATAACGCATAACGCATAACGCATAACGCATAACGCATAACGCATAACGCATAACGCATAACGCATAACGCATAACGCATAATGCATTACGCATAATCCATAACGGATAACGCATAACACATAACGCATGACGCATAACGCAAAGCCGATAACGCATAACGCATAACGCATAATGCAAAAGTCATAACGCATAACGCACAATGCATAACGCATAATCCATACCGGATAACGCATAACCTATAACGCATAACCCATAACGCATTAACCATAACGCATAATACATAACGCATAATCCATACGGATAACGCATAACCCATAACGCATAACGCATAACGCATAACGCATAACGCATAACGCATAACGCATAACGCATAACGCATAACGCATAACGCATAACGCATAACGCATAACGCATAACGCATAACGCATAACGCATAACGCATAACGCATAACGCATAACGCATAACGCATAACGCATAACGCATAACGCATAACGCATAACGCATAACGCATAACGCATAACGCATAACGCATAACGCATAACGCATAACGCATAACGCATAACGCATAACGCATAACGCATAACGCATAACGCATAACGCAAAACGCATAACGCATAACGCACAATGCATAACGCAATATCCATACCGGATAACGCATAACCTATAACGCATAACCCATAACGCATTAACCATAACGCATAATACATAACGCATAATCCATACGGATAACGCATAACCCATAACGCATAACGCATAACGCATAACGCATAACGCATAACGCATAACGCATAACGCATAACGCATAACGCATAACGCATAACGCATAACGCATAACGCATAACGCATAACGCATAACGCATAACGCATAACGCATAACGCATAACGCATAACGCATAACGCATAACGCATAACCCATAACGCATAACGCAAAGCCGATAACGCATAACGCATAACGCATAATGCAAAAGTCATAACGCATAACGCACAATGCATAACGCATAATCCATAACGGATAACGCATAACCTATAACGCATAACCCATAACGCATTAACCATAACGCATAATACATAACGCATAATCCATACGGATAACGCATAACCCATAACGCATAACGCATAACGCATAACGCATAACGCATAACGCATAACGCATAACGCATAACGCATAACGCATAACGCATAACGCATAACGCATAACGCATAACGCATAACGCATAACGCATAACGCATAACGCATAACGCATAACGCATAACGCATAACGCATAACGCATAACGCATAACGCATAACGCATAACGCATAACGCATAACGCATAACGCATAACGCATAACGCATTACGCATAACGTATAACGCATAACGCATAACGGATAACGCACAACGCATAACGCATAACGGATAACGGATAACGCACAACGCATAACCCATAACGCATTAAACATAACGCATAATACATAACGCATAATCCATAACGGATAACGCATAACCCATAACGCATAACGCAAAGCCGATAACGCATGACGCATTACGCATAACCCATAAAGCGTAACGCATAACGCATAACGCATAACGCATAACGCATAACGCATAACGCATAACGCATAACGCATAACGCATAACGCATAACGCATAACGCATAACGCATAACGCATAACGCATAACGCATAACGCATAACGCATAACGCATAACGCATAACGCATAACGCATAACGCATGACGCATAACCCATAACGCATAACACATAACGCAAAACGCATAACGCATAACGCATAATGCATTACGCATAATCCATAACGGATAACGCATAACCCATAACGCATGACGCATAACGCAAAGCCGATAACGCATAACGCATAATGCAAAAGTCATAACGCATAACGCACAATGCATAACGCATAATCCATAACGGATAACGCATAACCTATAACGCATGAACCATACCGCATTAACCATAACGCATAATACATAACGCATAATCCATACGGATAACGCATAACCCATAACGCATATCGCATAACGCATAACGCATAACGCATAACGCATAACGCATAACGCATAACGCATAACGCATAACGCATAACGCATAACGCATAACGCATAACGCATAACGCATAACGCATAACGCATAACGCATAACGCATAACGCATAACGCATAACGCATAACGCATAACGCATAACGCATAACGCATAACGCATAACGCATAACGCATAACGCATAACGCATAACGCATAACGCATAACGCATAACGCATAACGCATAACGCATAACGCATAACGCATAACGCATAACGCATAACGCATAACGCATAACGCATAACGCATAACGCATAACGCATAACGCATAACGCATAACGCATAACGCATAACGCATATCCTATAACGCATAACCCATACCGCATTAACCATAACGCATAATACATAACGCATAATCCATACGGATAACGCATAACCCATAACGCATAACGCATAACGCATAACGCATAACGCATAACGCATAACGCATAACGCATAACGCATAACGCATAACGCATAACGCATAACGCATAACGCATAACGCATAACGCATAACGCATAACGCATAACGCATAACGCATAACGCATAACGCATAACGCATAACGCATAACGCATAACGCATAACGCATAACGCATAACGCATAACGCATAACGCATAACGCATAACGCATAACGCATAACGCATAACGCATAACGCATAACGCATAACGCATAACGCATAACGCATAACGCATAACGCATAACGCATAACGCATAACGCATAACGCATAACGCATAACGCATAACCCATAACGCATAACGCATAACGCATAACGCATAACGCATAACGCATAACGCATAACGCATAACGCATAACGCATAACGCATAACGCATAACGCATAACGCATAACGCATAACGCATAACGCATAACGCATAACGCATAACGCATAACGCATAACGCATAACGCATAACGCATAACGCATAACGCATAACGCATAACGCATAACGCATAACGCATAACGCATAACGCATAACGCATAACGCATAACGCATAACGCATAACGCATAACGCATAACGCATAACGCATAACGCATAACGCATAACGCATAACGCATAACGCATAACGCATAACGCATAACGCATAACGCATAACGCATAACGCATAACGCATAACGCATAACGCATAACGCATAACGCATAACGCATAACGCATAACGCATAACGCATAACGCATAACGCATAACGCATAACGCATAACGCATAACGCATAACGCATAACGCATAACGCATAACGCATAACGCATATCGCATAACGCATAACGCATAACGCATAACGCATAACGCATAACGCATAACGCATAACGCATAACGCATAACGCATAACGCATAACGCATAACGCATAACGCATAACGCATAACGCATAACGCATAACGCATAACGCATAACGCATAACGCATGACGCATAACGCATAACGCATAACGCATAACGCATAACGCATAACGCATAACGCATATCGCATAACGCATAACGCATAACGCATAACGCATAACGCATAACGCATAACGCATAACGCATATCGCATAACGCATAACGCATAACGCATAACGCATAACGCATAACGCATAACGCATAACGCATAACGCATAACGCATAACGCATAACGCATAACGCATAACGCATAACGCATAACGCATAACGCATAACGCATAACGCATAACGCATAATGCATTACGCATAATCCATAACGGATAACGCATAACACATAACGCATGACGCATAACGCAAAGCCGATAACGCATAACGCATAATGCAAAAGTCATAACGCATAACGCACAATGCATAACGCATAATCCATACCGGATAACGCATAACCTATAACGCATAACCCATAACGCATTAACCATAACGCATAATACATAACGCATAATCCATACGGATAACGCATAACCCATAACGCATAACGCATAACGCATAACGCATAACGCATAACGCATAACGCATAACGCATAACGCATAACGCATAACGCATAACGCATAACGCATAACGCATAACGCATAACGCATAACGCATAACGCATAACGCATAACGCATAACGCATAACGCATAACGTATAACGCATAACGCATAACGGATAACGGATAACGCACAACGCATAACGCATAACGGATAACGGATAACGCACAACGCATAACCCATAACGCATTAAACATAACGCATAATACATAACGCATAATCCATAACGGATAACGCATAACCCATAACGCATAACGCAAAGCCGATAACGCATGACGCATTACGCATAACCCATAAAGCATAACGCATAACGCATAACGCATAACGCATAACGCATAACGCATAACGCATAACGCATAACGCATAACGCATAACGCATAACGCATAACGCATAACGCATAACGCATAACGCATAACGCATAACGCATAACGCATGACGCATAACCCATAACGCATAACACATAACGCAAAACGCATAACGCATAACGCATAATGCATTACGCATAATCCATAACGGATAACGCATAACGCATAATGCATTACGCATAATCCATAACGGATAACGCATAACCCATAACGCATGACGCATAACGCAAAGCCGATAACGCATAACGCATAATGCAAAAGTCATAACGCATAACGCACAATGCATAACGCATAATCCATAACGGATAACGCATAACCTATAACGCATAACCCATACCGCATTAACCATAACGCATAATACATAACGCATAATCCATACGGATAACGCATAACCCATAACGCATATCGCATAACGCATAACGCATAACGCATAACGCATAACGCATAACGCATAACGCATAACGCATAACGCATAACGCATAACGCATAACGCATAACGCATAACGCATAACGCATAACGCATAACGCATAACGCATAACGCATAACGCATAACGCATAACGCATAACGCATAACGCATAACGCATATCGCATAACGCATAACGCATAACGCATAACGCATAACGCATAACGCATAACGCATAACGCATAACCCATAAAGCATAACGCATAACGCATAACGCATAACGCATAACGCATAACGCATAACGCATAACGCATAACGCATAACGCATAACGCATAACGCATAACGCATAACGCATAACGCATAACGCATAACGCATAACGCATAACGCATAACGCATAACGCATAACGCATAACGCATAACGCATAACGCATAACGCATAACGCATAACGCATAACGCATAACGCATAACGCATAACGCATAACGCATAACGCATAACGCATAACGCATAACGCATAACGCATAACCTATAACGCATAACCCATACCGCATTAACCATAACGCATAATACATAACGCATAATCCATACGGATAACGCATAACCCATAACGCATAACGCATAACGCATAACGCATAACGCATAACGCATAACGCATAACGCATAACGCATAACGCATAACGCATAACGCATAACGCATAACGCATAACGCATAACGCATAACGCATAACGCATAACGCATAACGCATAACGCATAACGCATAACGCATAACGCATAACGGATAACGGATAACGCACAACGCATAACGCATAACAGATAACGGATAACGCACAACGCATAACCCATAACGCATTAAACATAACGCATAATACATAACGCATAATCCATAACGGATAACGCATAACCCATAACGCATAACGCAAAGCCGATAACGCATGACGCATTACGCATAACCCATAAAGCATAACGCATAACGCATAACGCATAACGCATAACGCATAACGCATAACGCATAACGCATAACCCATAACGCATAACGCAAAGCCGATAACGCATAACGCATAACGCATAACGGATAACGCACAACGCATAACCCATAACGCATTAACCATAACGCATAATACATAACGGATAATCCATAACGGATAACGCATAACCCATAACGCATAACGCAAAGCCGATAACGCATAAAGCATTACGCATAACCCATAAAGCATAACGAATAACGCATAACGCAAAACGCATAACGCATATCGCATAACGCATAATGCATAACGCATAACGTATAACGCATAACGCATATCGGATAACGGATAACGCATAACCCATAACGCATTAACCATAACGCATAATACATAACGCATAATCCATAACGGATAACGCATAACCCATAACGCATAACGCAAAGCCGATAACGCATAACGCATTACGCATAACCCATAAAGCATAACGCATAACGCATAACGCATAACGCATAACGCATAACGCATAACGCATAACGCATAACGCATAACGCATAACGCATAACGCATAACGCATAACGCATAACGCATAACGCATAACGCATAACGCATATCGCATAACGCATAACGCATAACGCATAACGCATAACGCATAACGCATAACGCATAACGCATAACCCATAAAGCATAACGCATAACGCATAACGCATAACGCATAACGCATAACGCATAACGCATAACGCATAACGCATAACGCATAACGCATAACGCATAACGCATAACGCATAACGCATAACGCATAACGCATAACGCATAACGCATAACGCATAACGCATAACGCATAACGCATAACGCATAACGCATAACGCATAACGCATAACGCATAACGCATAACGCATAACGCATAACGCATAACGCATAACGCATAACGCATAACGCATAACGCATAACGCATAACGCATAACGCATAACGCATAACGCATAACGCATAACCTATAACGCATAACCCATACCGCATTAACCATAACGCATAATACATAACGCATAATCCATACGGATAACGCATAACCCATAACGCATAACGCATAACGCATAACGCATAACGCATAACGCATAACGCATAACGCATAACGCATAACGCATAACGCATAACGCATAACGCATAACGCATAACGCATAACGCATAACGCATAACGCATAACGCATAACGCATAACGCATAACGCATAACGCATAACGCATAACGCATAACGCATAACGGATAACGGATAACGCACAACGCATAACGCATAACAGATAACGGATAACGCACAACGCATAACCCATAACGCATTAAACATAACGCATAATACATAACGCATAATCCATAACGGATAACGCATAACCCATAACGCATAACGCAAAGCCGATAACGCATGACGCATTACGCATAACCCATAAAGCATAACGCATAACGCATAACGCATAACGCATAACGCATAACGCATAACGCATAACGCATAACCCATAACGCATAACGCAAAGCCGATAACGCATAACGCATAACGCATAACGGATAACGCACAACGCATAACCCATAACGCATAACCCATAACGCATTAACCATAACGCATAATACATAACGGATAATCCATAACGGATAACGCATAACCCATAACGCATAACGCAAAGCCGATAACGCATAAAGCATTACGCATAACCCATAAAGCATAACGAATAACGCATAACGCAAAACGCATAACGCATATCGCATAACGCATAATGCATAACGCATAACGTATAACGCATAACGCATATCGGATAACGGATAACGCATAACCCATAACGCATTAACCATAACGCATAATACATAACGCATAATCCATAACGGATAACGCATAACCCATAACGCATAACGCAAAGCCGATAACGCATAACGCATTACGCATAACCCATAAAGCATAACGCATAACGCATAACGCATAACGCAAAACGCATAACGCATATCGCATAACGCATAACGCATAACGCATAACGTATAACGCATAACGCATAACGCATAACACATAACGCAAAACGCATAACGCATAACGCATAATGCATTACGCATAATCCATAACGGATAACGCATAACCCATAACGCATGACGCATAACGCAAAGCCGATAACGCATAACGCATAACGCATAATGCAAAAGTCATAACGCATAACGCACAATACATAACGCATAATCCATAACGGATAACGCATAACCTATAATGCATAACCCATACCGCATTAACCATAACGCATAATACATAACGCATAATCCATACGCATAACGCAAAGCCGATAACGCATGACGCATTACGCATAACCCATAAAGCATAACGCATAACGCATAACGCATAACGCATAACGCATAACGCATAACGCATAACGCATAACGCATAACGCATAACGCATAACGCATAACGCATAACGCATGACGCATAACCCATAACGCATAACGCATAACGCATAACGCATAACGCATAACGCATAACGCATAACGCATAACGCATAACGCATAACGCATAACGCATAACGCATAACGCATTACGCATAACGTATAACGCATAACGCATAACGGATAACGGATAACGCACAACGCATAACGCATAACGGATAACGGATAACGCACAACGCATAACCCATAACGCATTAAACATAACGCATAATACATAACGCATAATCCATAACGGATAACGCATAACCCATAACGCATAACGCAAAGCCGATAACGCATGACGCATTACGCATAACCCATAAAGCATAACGCATAACGCATGACGCATAACGCATAACGCATAACGCATAACGCATAACGCATAACGCATAACGCATAACGCATAACGCATAACGCATAACGCATAACGCATAACGCATAACGCATGACGCATAACCCATAACGCATAACACATAACGCAAAACGCATAACGCATAACGCATAATGCATTACGCATAATCCATAACGGATAACGCATAACCCATAACGCATGACGCATAACGCAAAGCCGATAACGCATAACGCATAATGCAAAAGTCATAACGCATAACGCACAATGCATAACGCATAATCCATAACGGATAACGCATAACCTATAACGCATGAACCATACCGCATTAACCATAACGCATAATACATAACGCATAATCCATACGGATAACGCATAACCCATAACGCATATCGCATAACGCATAACGCATAACGCATAACGCATAACGCATAACGCATAACGCATAACGCATAACGCATAACGCATAACGCATAACGCATAACGCATAACGCATAACGCATAACGCATAACGCATAACGCATAACGCATAACGCATAACGCATAACGCATAACGCATAACGCATAACGCATAACGCATAACGCATCACGCATAACGCATAACGCATAACGCATAACGCATAACGCATAACGCATAACGCATAACGCATAACGCATAACGCATAACGCATAACGCATAACGCATAACGCATAACGCATAACGCATAACGCATAACGCATAACGCATAACGCATAACGCATAACGCATATCCTATAACGCATAACCCATACCGCATTAACCATAACGCATAATACATAACGCATAATCCATACGGATAACGCATAACCCATAACGCATAACGCATAACGCATAACGCATAACGCATAACGCATAACGCATAACGCATAACGCATAACGCATAACGCATAACGCATAACGCATAACGCATAACGCATAACGCATAACGCATAACGCATAACGCATAACGCATAACGCATAACGCATAACGCATAACGCATAACGCATAACGCATAACGCATAACGCATAACGCATAACGCATAACGCATAACGCATAACGCATAACGCATAACGCATAACGCATAACGCATAACGCATAACGCATAACGCATAACGCATAACGCATAACGCATAACGCATAACGCATAACGCATAACGCATAACGCATAACGCATAACGCATAACGCATAACGCATAACGCATAACGCATAACGCATAACGCATAACGCATAACGCATAACGCATAACGCATAACGCATAACGCATAACGCATAACGCATAACGCATAACGCATAACGCATAACGCATAACGCATAACGCATAACGCATAACGCATAACGCATAACGCATAACGCATAACGCATAACGCATAACGCATAACGCATAACGCATAACGCATAACGCATAACGCATAACGCATAACGCATAACGCATAACGCATAACGCATAACGCATAACGCATAACGCATAACGCATAACGCATAACGCATAACGCATAACGCATAACGCATAACGCATAACGCATAACGCATAACGCATAACGCATAACGCATAACGCATAACGCATAACGCATAACGCATAACGCATAACGCATAACGCATAACGCATAACGCATAACGCATAACGCATAACGCATAACGCATAACGCATAACGCATATCGCATAACGCATAACGCATAACGCATAACGCATAACGCATAACGCATAACGCATAACGCATAACGCATAACGCATAACGCATAACGCATAACGCATAACGCATAACGCATAACGCATAACGCATAACGCATAACGCATAACGCATAACGCATGACGCATAACGCAAAGCCGATAACGCATAACGCATAACGCATAATGCAAAAGTCATAACGCATAACGCACAATACATAACGCATAATCCATAACGGATAACGCATAACCTATAACGCATAACCCATACCGCATTAACCATAACGCATAATACATAACGCATAATCCATACGCATAACGCAAAGCCGATAACGCATGACGCATTACGCATAACCCATAACCCATAACGCATAACGCATAACGCATAACGCATAACGCATAACGCATAACGCATAACGCATAACGCATAACGCATAACGCATAACGCATAACGCATAACGCATAACGCATAACGCATAACGCATAACGCATAACGCATAACGCATAACGCATAACGCATAACGCATAACGCATAAAGCATAACGCATAACGCATAACGCATAACGCATAACGCATAACGCATAACGCATAACGCATAACGCATAACGCATAACGCATAACGCATTACGCATAACGTATAACGCATAACGCATAACGGATAACGGATAACGCACAACGCATAACGCATAACGGATAACGGATAACGCACAACGCATAACCCATAACGCATTAAACATAACGCATAATACATAACGCATAATCCATAACGGATAACGCATAACCCATAACGCATAACGCAAAGCCGATAACGCATGACGCATTACGCATAACCCATAAAGCATAACGCATAACGCATAACGCATAACGCATAACGCATAACGCATAACGCATAACGCATAACGCATAACGCATAACGCATAACGCATAACGCATAACGCATAACGCATAACGCATAACGCATAACACATAACGCATGACGCATAACCCATAACGCATAACACATAACGCAAAACGCATAACGCATAACGCATAATGCATTACGCATAATCCATAACGGATAACGCATAACCCATAACGCATGACGCATAACGCAAAGCCGATAACGCATAACGCATAATGCAAAAGTCATAACGCATAACGCACAATGCATAACGCATAATCCATAACGGATAACGCATAACCTATAACGCATGAACCATACCGCATTAACCATAACGCATAATACATAACGCATAATCCATACGGATAACGCATAACCCATAACGCATATCGCATAACGCATAACGCATAACGCATAACGCATAACGCATAACGCATAACGCATAACGCATAACGCATAACGCATAACGCATAACGCATAACGCATAACGCATAACGCATAACGCATAACGCATAACGCATAACGCATAACGCATAACGCATAACGCATAACGCATAACGCATAACGCATAACGCATAACGCATAACGCATAACGCATAACGCATAACGCATAACGCATAACGCATAACGCATAACGCATAACGCATAACGCATAACGCATAACGCATAACGCATAACGCATAACGCATAACGCATAACGCATAACGCATAACGCATAACGCATAACGCATAACGCATAACGCATAACGCATAACGCATAACGCATAACGCATAACGCATAACGCATAACGCATATCCTATAACGCATAACCCATACCGCATTAACCATAACGCATAATACATAACGCATAATCCATACGGATAACGCATAACCCATAACGCATAACGCATAACGCATAACGCATAACGCATAACGCATAACGCATAACGCATAACGCATAACGCATAACGCATAACGCATAACGCATAACGCATAACGCATAACGCATAACGCATAACGCATAACGCATAACGCATAACGCATAACGCATAACGCATAACGCATAACGCATAACGCATAACGCATAACGCATAACGCATAACGCATAACGCATAACGCATAACGCATAACGCATAACGCATAACGCATAACGCATAACGCATAACGCATAACGCATAACGCATAACGCATAACGCATAACGCATAACGCATAACGCATAACGCATAACGCATAACGCATAACGCATAACGCATAACGCATAACGCATAACGCATAACGCATAACGCATAACGCATAACGCATAACGCATAACGCATAACGCATAACGCATAACGCATAACGCATAACGCATAACGCATAACGCATAACGCATAACGCATAACGCATAACGCATAACGCATAACGCATAACGCATAACGCATAACGCATAACGCATAACGCATAACGCATAACGCATAACGCATAACGCATAACGCATAACCCATAACGCATAACGCATAACGCATAACGCATAACGCATAACGCATAACGCATAACGCATAACGCATAACGCATAACGCATAACGCATAACGCATAACGCATAACGCATAACGCATAACGCATAACGCATAACGCATAACGCATAACGCATAACGCATAACGCATAACGCATAACGCATAACGCATAACGCATAACGCATAACGCATAACGCATAAATCATATCGCACAACGCATAACGCATAACGCATAACGCATAACGCATAACGCATAACGCATAACGCATAACGCATAACGCATAACGCATAACGCATAACGCATAACGCATAACGCATAACGCATAACGCATAACGCATAATGCATAACGCATAACGCATAACGCATAACGCATAACGCATAACGCATAACGCATGACGCATAACGCATAACGCATAACGCATAACGCATAACGCATAACGCAAAACGCATAACGCATAACGCATAATGCATTACGCATAATCCATAACGGATAACGCATAACCCATAACGCATGACGAATAACGCAAAGCCGTTAACGCATAACGCATAACGCATAATGCAAAAGTCATAACGCATAACGCACAATGCATAACGCATAATCCATACCGGATAACGCATAACCTATAACGCATAACCCATAACGCATTAACCATAACGCATAATACATAACGCATAATCCATACGGATAACGCATAACCCATAACGCATAACGCATAACGCATAACGCATAACGCATAACGCATAACGCATAACGCATAACGCATAACGCATAACGCATAACGCATAACGCATAACGCATAACGCATAACGCATAACGCATAACGCATAACGCATAACGCATAACGCATAACGCATAACGCATAACGCATAACGCATAACGCATAACGCATAACGCATAACGCATAACGCATAACCCATAACGCATAACGCAAAGCCGATAACGCATAACGCATAACGCATAATGCAAAAGTCATAACGCATAACGCACAATGCATAACGCATAATCCATAACGGATAACGCATAACCTATAACGCATAACCCATAACGCATTAACCATAACGCATAATACATAACGCATAATCCATACGGATAAAGCATAACCCATAACGCATAACGCATAACGCATAACGCATAACGCATAACGCATAACGCATAACGCATAACGCATAACGCATAACGCATAACGCATAACGCATAACGCATAACGCATAACGCATAACGCATAACGCATAACGCATAACGCATAACGCATAACGCATAACGCATAACGCATAACGCATAACGCATAACGCATAACGCATAACGCATAACGCATAACGCATAACGCATAACGCATAACGCATAACGCATTACGCATAACGTATAACGCATAACGCATAACGGATAACGGATAACGCACAACGCATAACGCATAACGGATAACGGATAACGCACAACGCATAACCCATAACGCATTAAACATAACGCATAATACATAACGCATAATCCATAACGGATAACGCATAACCCATAACGCATAACGCAAAGCCGATAACGCATGACGCATTACGCATAACCCATAAAGCATAACGCATAACGCATAACGCATAACGCATAACGCATAACGCATAACGCATAACGCATAACGCATAACGCATAACGCATAACGCATAACGCATAACGCATAACGCATAACGCATAACGCATAACGCATAACGCATAACGCATAACGCATAACGCATAACGCATGACGCATAACCCATAACGCATAACACATAACGCAAAACGCATAACGCATAACGCATAATGCATTACGCATAATCCATAACGGATAACGCATAACCCATAACGCATGACGCATAACGCAAAGCCGATAACGCATAACGCATAATGCAAAAGTCATAACGCATAACGCACAATGCATAACGCATAATCCATAACGGATAACGCATAACCTATAACGCATAAACCATACCGCATTAACCATAACGCATAATACATAACGCATAATCCATACGGATAACGCATAACCCATAACGCATATCGCATAACGCATAACGCATAACGCATAACGCATAACGCATAACGCATAACGCATAACGCATAACGCATAACGCATAACGCATAACGCATAACGCATAACGCATAACGCATAACGCATAACGCATAACGCATAACGCATAACGCATAACGCATAACGCATAACGCATAACGCATAACGCATAACGCATAACGCATAACGCATAACGCATAACGCATAACGCATAACGCATAACGCATAACGCATAACGCATAATGCATTACGCATAATCCATAACGGATAACGCATAACACATAACGCATGACGCATAACGCAAAGCCGATAACGCATAACGCATAACGCATAATGCAAAAGTCATAACGCATAACGCACAATGCATAACGCATAATCCATACCGGATAACGCATAACCTATAACGCATAACCCATAACGCATTAACCATAACGCATAATACATAACGCATAATCCATACGGATAACGCATAACCCATAACGCATAACGCATAACGCATAACGCATAACGCATAACGCATAACGCATAACGCATAACGCATAACGCATAACGCATAACGCATAACGCATAACGCATAACGCATAACGCATAACGCATAACGCATAACGCATAACGCATAACGCATAACGCATAACGCATAACGCATAACGCATAACGCATAACGTATAACGCATAACGCATAACGGATAACGGATAACGCACAACGCATAACGCATAACGGATAACGGATAACGGATAACGCACAACGCATAACCCATAACGCATTAAACATAACGCATAATACATAACGCATAATCCATAACGGATAACGCATAACCCATAACGCATAACGCAAAGCCGATAACGCATGACGCATTACGCATAACCCATAAAGCATAACGCATAACGCATAACGCATAACGCATAACGCATAACGCATAACGCATAACGCATAACGCATAACGCATAACGCATAACGCATAACGCATAACGCATAACGCATAACGCATAACGCATAACGCATAACGCATGACGCATAACCCATAACGCATAACACATAACGCAAAACGCATAACGCATAACGCATAATGCATTACGCATAATCCATAACGGATAACGCATAACCCATAACGCATGACGCATAACGCAAAGCCGATAACGCATAACGCATAATGCAAAAGTCATAACGCATAACGCACAATGCATAACGCATAATCCATAACGGATAACGCATAACCTATAACGCATAACCCATAACGCATTAACCATAACGCATAATACATAACGCATAATCCATAACGGATAACGCATAACCCATAACGCATAACGCAAAGCCGATAACGCATAACGCATAACGCATAACGCATAACGCATAACGGATAACGCACAACGCATAACCCATAACGCATTAACCATAACGCATAATACATAACGCATAATCCATAACGGATAACGCATAACCCATAACGCATAACGCAAAGCCGATAACGCATAACGCATAACGCATAACGCATAACGCATAACGCATAACGCATAACGCATAACGCATAACGCATAACGCATAACGCATAACGCATAACGCATAACGCATAACGCATAACGCATAACGTATAACGCATAACGCATAACGGATAACGGATAACGCACAACGCATAACGCATAACGGATAACGGATAACGCACAACGCATAACCCATAACGCATTAAACATAACGCATAATACATAACGCATAATCCATAACGGATAACGCATAACCCATAACGCATAACGCAAAGCCGATAACGCATGACGCATTACGCATAACCCATAAAGCATAACGCATAACGCATAACGCATAACGCATAACGCATAACACATAACGCAAAACGCATAACGCATAACGCATAATGCATTACGCATAATCCATAACGGATAACGCATAACCCATAACGCATGACGCATAACGCAAAGCCGATAACGCATAACGCATAATGCAAAAGTCATAACGCATAACGCACAATGCATAACGCATAATCCATAACGGATAACGCATAACGCATAACGCATAACGCATAACGCATAACGCATAACGCATAACGCATAACGCATAACGCATAACGCATAACGCATAACGCATAACGCATAACGCATAACGCATAACGCATAACGCATAACGCATAACGCATAACGCATAACGCATAACGCATAACGCATAACGCATAACGCATATCGCATAACGCATAACGCATAACGCATAACGCATAACGCATAACGCATAACGCATAACGCATAACCCATAAAGCATAACGCATAACGCATAACGCATAACGCATAACGCATAACGCATAACGCATAACGCATAACGCATAACGCATAACGCATAACGCATAACGCATAACGCATAACGCATAACGCATAACGCATAACGCATAACGCATAACGCATAACGCATAACGCATAACGCATAACGCATAACGCATAACGCATAACGCATAACGCATAACGCATAACGCATAACGCATAACGCATAACCTATAACGCATAACCCATACCGCATTAACCATAACGCATAATACATAACGCATAATCCATACGGATAACGCATAACCCATAACGCATAACGCATAACGCATAACGCATAACGCATAACGCATAACGCATAACGCATAACGCATAACGCATAACGCATAACGCATAACGCATAACGCATAACGCATAACGCATAACGCATAACGCATAACGCATAACGCATAACGCATAACGCATAACGCATAACGCATAACGCATAACGCATAACGCATAACGCATAACGGATAACGGATAACGCACAACGCATAACGCATAACAGATAACGGATAACGCACAACGCATAACCCATAACGCATTAAACATAACGCATAATACATAACGCATAATCCATAACGGATAACGCATAACCCATAACGCATAACGCAGAGCCGATAACGCATGACGCATTACGCATAACCCATAAAGCATAACGCATAACGCATAACGCATAACGCATAACGCATAACGCATAACGCATAACGCATAACGCATAACGCATAACCCATAACGCATAACGCAAAGCCGATAACGCATAACGCATAACGCATAACGGATAACGCACAACGCATAACCCATAACGCATTAACCATAACGCATAATACATAACGGATAATCCATAACGGATAACGCATAACCCATAACGCATAACGCAAAGCCGATAACGCATAAAGCATTACGCATAACCCATAAAGCATAACGAATAACGCATAACGCAAAACGCATAACGCATATCGCATAACGCATAATGCATAACGCATAACGTATAACGCATAACGCATATCGGATAACGGATAACGCATAACCCATAACGCATTAACCATAACGCATAATACATAACGCATAATCCATAACGGATAACGCATAACCCATAACGCATAACGCAAAGCCGATAACGCATAACGCATTACGCATAACCCATAAAGCATAACGCATAACGCATAACGCATAACGCAAAACGCATAACGCATATCGCATAACGCATAACGCATAACGCATAACGTATAACGCATAACGCATAACGCATAACACATAACGCAAAACGCATAACGCATAACGCATAATGCATTACGCATAATCCATAACGGATAACGCATAACCCATAACGCATGACGCATAACGCAAAGCCGATAACGCATAACGCATAACGCATAATGCAAAAGTCATAACGCATAACGCACAATACATAACGCATAATCCATAACGGATAACGCATAACCTATAACGCATAACCCATACCGCATTAACCATAACGCATAATACATAACGCATAATCCATACGCATAACGCAAAGCCGATAACGCATGACGCATTACGCATAACCCATAAAGCATAACGCATAACGCATAACGCATAACGCATAACGCATAACGCATAACGCATAACGCATAACGCATAACGCATAACGCATAACGCATAACGCATGACGCATAACCCATAACGCATTAACCATAACGCATAATCCATACGGATAACGCATAACCCATAACGCATAACGCATAACGCATAACGCATAACGCATAACGCATAACGCATAACGCATAACGCATAACGCATAACGCATAACGCAAAGCCGATAACGCATAACGCATAACGCATAATGCAAAAGTCATAACGCATAACGCACAATGCATAACGCATAATCCATAACGGATAACGCATAACCTATAACGCATAACCCATACCGCATTAACCATAACGCATAATCCATACGGATAACGCATAACCCATAACGCATAACGCATAACGCATAACGCATAACGCATAACGCATAACGCATAACGCATAACGCATAACGCATAACGCATAACGCATAACGCATAACGCATAACGCATAACGCATAACGCATAACGCATAACGCATAACGCATAACGCATAACGCATAACGCATAACGCATAACGCATAACGCATAACGCATAACGCATAACGCATAACGCATAACGCATAACGCATAACGTATAACGCATAACGCATAACGCATAACGCATAACGCATAACGCATAACGCATAACGCATAACGCATAACGCATAACGCATAACGCATAACGCATAACGCATAACGCATAACGCATAACGCATAACGCATAACGCATAACGCATAACGCATAACGCATAACGCATATCGCAAAACGCATAACGCATAACGCATGACGTGTAACGCATAACGCATAACGGATAACGGATAACGCACAACGCATAACGCATAACGGATAACGGATAACGCACAACGCATAACCCATAACGCATTAAACATAACGCATAATACATAACGCATAATCCATAACGGATAACGCATAACCCATAACGCATAACGCAAAGCCGATAACGCATGACGCATTACGCATAACCCATAAAGCATAACGCATAACGCATAACGCATAACGCATAACGCATAACGCATAACGCATAACGCATAACGCATAACGCATAACGCATAACGCATAACGCATAACGCATAACGCATAACGCATAACGCATAACGCATAACGCATAACGCATAACGCATAACGCATAACGCATAACGCATAACGCATAACGCATAACGCATAACGCATAACGCATAACGCATAACGCATAACGCATAACGCATAACGCATAACGCATAACGCATAACGCATAACGCATAACGCATAACGCATAACGCATAACGCATAACGCATAACGCATAACGCATAACGCATAACGCATAACGCATAACGCATAACGCATAACGCATAACGCATAACGCATAACGCATAACGCATAAATCATATCGCACAACGCATAACGCATAACGCATAACGCATAACGCATAACGCATAACGCATAACGCATAACGCATAACGCATAACGCATAACGCATAACGCATAACGCATAACGCATAATGCATAACGCATAACGCATAACGCATAACGCATAACGCATAACGCATAACGCATGACGCATAACGCATAACGCATAACGCATAACGCATAACGCATAACGCAAAACGCATAACGCATAACGCATAATGCATTACGCATAATCCATAACGGATAACGCATAACCCATAACGCATGACGAATAACGCAAAGCCGTTAACGCATAACGCATAACGCATAATGCAAAAGTCATAACGCATAACGCACAATGCATAACGCATAATCCATACCGGATAACGCATAACCTATAACGCATAACCCATAACGCATTAACCATAACGCATAATACATAACGCATAATCCATACGGATAACGCATAACCCATAACGCATAACGCATAACGCATAACGCATAACGCATAACGCATAACGCATAACGCATAACGCATAACGCATAACGCATAACGCATAACGCATAACGCATAACGCATAACGCATAACGCATAACGCATAACGCATAACGCATAACGCATAACGCATAACGCATAACGCATAACGCATAACGCATAACGCATAACGCATAACGCATAACGCATAACGCATAACGCATAACGCATAACGCATAACGCATAACCCATAACGCATAACGCAAAGCCGATAACGCATAACGCATAACGCATAATGCAAAAGTCATAACGCATAACGCACAATGCATAACGCATAATCCATAACGGATAACGCATAACCTATAACGCATAACCCATAACGCATTAACCATAACGCATAATACATAACGCATAATCCATACGGATAAAGCATAACCCATAACGCATAACGCATAACGCATAACGCATAACGCATAACGCATAACGCATAACGCATAACGCATAACGCATAACGCATAACGCATAACGCATAACGCATAACGCATAACGCATAACGCATAACGCATAACGCATAACGCATAACGCATAACGCATAACGCATAACGCATAACGCATAACGCATAACGCATAACGCATAACGCATAACGCATAACGCATAACGCATAACGCATAACGCATAACGCATTACGCATAACGTATAACGCATAACGCATAACGGATAACGGATAACGCACAACGCATAACGCATAACGGATAACGGATAACGCACAACGCATAACCCATAACGCATTAAACATAACGCATAATACATAACGCATAATCCATAACGGATAACGCATAACCCATAACGCATAACGCAAAGCCGATAACGCATGACGCATTACGCATAACCCATAAAGCATAACGCATAACGCATAACGCATAACGCATAACGCATAACGCATAACGCATAACGCATAACGCATAACGCATAACGCATAACGCATAACGCATAACGCATAACGCATAACGCATAACGCATAACGCATAACGCATAACGCATAACGCATAACGCATAACGCATAACGCATAACGCATGACGCATAACCCATAACGCATAACACATAACGCAAAACGCATAACGCATAACGCATAATGCATTACGCATAATCCATAACGGATAACGCATAACCCATAACGCATGACGCATAACGCAAAGCCGATAACGCATAACGCATAATGCAAAAGTCATAACGCATAACGCACAATGCATAACGCATAATCCATAACGGATAACGCATAACCTATAACGCATAAACCATACCGCATTAACCATAACGCATAATACATAACGCATAATCCATACGGATAACGCATAACCCATAACGCATATCGCATAACGCATAACGCATAACGCATAACGCATAACGCATAACGCATAACGCATAACGCATAACGCATAACGCATAACGCATAACGCATAACGCATAACGCATAACGCATAACGCATAACGCATAACGCATAACGCATAACGCATAACGCATAACGCATAACGCATAACGCATAACGCATAACGCATAACGCATAACGCATAACGCATAACGCATAACGCATAACGCATAACGCATAACGCATAACGCATAACGCATAACGCATAACGCATAACGCATAACGCATAATGCATTACGCATAATCCATAACGGATAACGCATAACACATAACGCATGACGCATAACGCAAAGCCGATAACGCATAACGCATAACGCATAATGCAAAAGTCATAACGCATAACGCACAATGCATAACGCATAATCCATACCGGATAACGCATAACCTATAACGCATAACCCATAACGCATTAACCATAACGCATAATACATAACGCATAATCCATACGGATAACGCATAACCCATAACGCATAACGCATAACGCATAACGCATAACGCATAACGCATAACGCATAACGCATAACGCATAACGCATAACGCATAACGCATAACGCATAACGCATAACGCATAACGCATAACGCATAACGCATAACGCATAACGCATAACGCATAACGTATAACGCATAACGCATAACGGATAACGGATAACGCACAACGCATAACGCATAACGGATAACGGATAACGGATAACGCACAACGCATAACCCATAACGCATTAAACATAACGCATAATACATAACGCATAATCCATAACGGATAACGCATAACCCATAACGCATAACGCAAAGCCGATAACGCATGACGCATTACGCATAACCCATAAAGCATAACGCATAACGCATAACGCATAACGCATAACGCATAACGCATAACGCATAACGCATAACGCATAACGCATAACGCATAACGCATAACGCATAACGCATAACGCATAACGCATAACGCATAACGCATAACGCATAACGCATGACGCATAACCCATAACGCATAACACATAACGCAAAACGCATAACGCATAACGCATAACGCATAATGCATTACGCATAATCCATAACGGATAACGCATAACCCATAACGCATGACGCATAACGCAAAGCCGATAACGCATAACGCATAATGCAAAAGTCATAACGCATAACGCACAATGCATAACGCATAATCCATAACGGATAACGCATAACCTATAACGCATAACCCATAACGCATTAACCATAACGCATAATACATAACGCATAATCCATAACGGATAACGCATAACCCATAACGCATAACGCAAAGCCGATAACGCATAACGCATAACGCATAACGCATAACGCATAACGGATAACGCACAACGCATAACCCATAACGCATTAACCATAACGCATAATACATAACGCATAATCCATAACGGATAACGCATAACCCATAACGCATAACGCAAAGCCGATAACGCATAACGCATAACGCATAACGCATAACGCATAACGCATAACGCATAACGCATAACGCATAACGCATAACGCATAACGCATAACGCATAACGCATAACGCATAACGCATAACGCATAACGTATAACGCATAACGCATAACGGATAACGGATAACGCACAACGCATAACGCATAACGGATAACGGATAACGCACAACGCATAACCCATAACGCATTAAACATAACGCATAATACATAACGCATAATCCATAACGGATAACGCATAACCCATAACGCATAACGCAAAGCCGATAACGCATGACGCATTACGCATAACCCATAAAGCATAACGCATAACGCATAACGCATAACGCATAACGCATAACACATAACGCAAAACGCATAACGCATAACGCATAATGCATTACGCATAATCCATAACGGATAACGCATAACCCATAACGCATGACGCATAACGCAAAGCCGATAACGCATAACGCATAATGCAAAAGTCATAACGCATAACGCACAATGCATAACGCATAATCCATAACGGATAACGCATAACGCATAACGCATAACGCATAACGCATAACGCATAACGCATAACGCATAACGCATAACGCATAACGCATAACGCATAACGCATAACGCATAACGCATAACGCATAACGCATAACGCATAACGCATAACGCATAACGCATAACGCATAACGCATAACGCATAACGCATAACGCATAACGCATAACGCATAACGCATAACGCATAACGCATAACGCATAACGCATAACGCATAACGCATAACGCATAACGCATAACGCATAACGCATATCGCATAACGCATAACGCATAACGCATAACGCATAACGCATAACGCATAACGCATAACGCATAACCCATAAAGCATAACGCATAACGCATAACGCATAACGCATAACGCATAACGCATAACGCATAACGCATAACGCATAACGCATAACGCATAACGCATAACGCATAACGCATAACGCATAACGCATAACGCATAACGCATAACGCATAACGCATAACGCATAACGCATAACGCATAACGCATAACGCATAACGCATAACGCATAACGCATAACGCATAACGCATAACGCATAACGCATAACGCATAACGCATAACCTATAACGCATAACCCATACCGCATTAACCATAACGCATAATACATAACGCATAATCCATACGGATAACGCATAACCCATAACGCATAACGCATAACGCATAACGCATAACGCATAACGCATAACGCATAACGCATAACGCATAACGCATAACGCATAACGCATAACGCATAACGCATAACGCATAACGCATAACGCATAACGCATAACGCATAACGCATAACGCATAACGCATAACGCATAACGCATAACGCATAACGCATAACGCATAACGCATAACGGATAACGGATAACGCACAACGCATAACGCATAACAGATAACGGATAACGCACAACGCATAACCCATAACGCATTAAACATAACGCATAATACATAACGCATAATCCATAACGGATAACGCATAACCCATAACGCATAACGCAGAGCCGATAACGCATGACGCATTACGCATAACCCATAAAGCATAACGCATAACGCATAACGCATAACGCATAACGCATAACGCATAACGCATAACGCATAACGCATAACGCATAACGCATAACCCATAACGCATAACGCAAAGCCGATAACGCATAACGCATAACGGATAACGCACAACGCATAACCCATAACGCATTAACCATAACGCATAATACATAACGGATAATCCATAACGGATAACGCATAACCCATAACGCATAACGCAAAGCCGATAACGCATAAAGCATTACGCATAACCCATAAAGCATAACGAATAACGCATAACGCAAAACGCATAACGCATATCGCATAACGCATAATGCATAACGCATAACGTATAACGCATAACGCATATCGGATAACGGATAACGCATAACCCATAACGCATTAACCATAACGCATAATACATAACGCATAATCCATAACGGATAACGCATAACCCATAACGCATAACGCAAAGCCGATAACGCATAACGCATTACGCATAACCCATAAAGCATAACGCATAACGCATAACGCATAACGCAAAACGCATAACGCATATCGCATAACGCATAACGCATAACGCATAACGTATAACGCATAACGCATAACGCATAACACATAACGCAAAACGCATAACGCATAACGCATAATGCATTACGCATAATCCATAACGGATAACGCATAACCCATAACGCATGACGCATAACGCAAAGCCGATAACGCATAACGCATAACGCATAATGCAAAAGTCATAACGCATAACGCACAATACATAACGCATAATCCATAACGGATAACGCATAACCTATAACGCATAACCCATACCGCATTAACCATAACGCATAATACATAACGCATAATCCATACGCATAACGCAAAGCCGATAACGCATGACGCATTACGCATAACCCATAAAGCATAACGCATAACGCATAACGCATAACGCATAACGCATAACGCATAACGCATAACGCATAACGCATAACGCATAACGCATAACGCATAACGCATGACGCATAACCCATAACGCATTAACCATAACGCATAATCCATACGGATAACGCATAACCCATAACGCATAACGCATAACGCATAACGCATAACGCATAACGCATAACGCATAACGCATAACGCATAACGCATAACGCATAACGCAAAGCCGATAACGCATAACGCATAACGCATAATGCAAAAGTCATAACGCATAACGCACAATGCATAACGCATAATCCATAACGGATAACGCATAACCTATAACGCATAACCCATACCGCATTAACCATAACGCATAATCCATACGGATAACGCATAACCCATAACGCATAACGCATAACGCATAACGCATAACGCATAACGCATAACGCATAACGCATAACGCATAACGCATAACGCATAACGCATAACGCATAACGCATAACGCATAACGCATAACGCATAACGCATAACGCATAACGCATAACGCATAACGCATAACGCATAACGCATAACGCATAACGCATAACGCATAACGCATAACGCATAACGCATAACGCATAACGCATAACGCATAACGCATAACGCATAACGCATAACGCATAACGCATAACGCATAACGCATAACGCATAACGCATAACGCATAACGCATAACGCATAACGCATAACGCATAACGCATAACGCATAACGCATAACGCATAACGCATAACGCATAACGCATAACGCATAACGCATAACGCATAACGCATAACGCATAACGCATAACGCATAACGCATAACGCATAACGCATAACGCATAACGCATAACGCATAACGCATAACGCATAACGCATAACGCATAACGCATAACGCATAACGCATAACGCATAACGCATAACGCATAACGCATAACGCATAACGCATAACGCATAACGCATAACGCATAACGCATAACCCATAACGCATAACGCAAAGCCGATAACGCATGACGCATTACGCATAACCCATAAAGCATAACGCATAACGCATAACGCATAACGCATAACGCATAACGCATAACGCATAACGCATAACGCATAACGCATAACGCATAACGCATAACGCATAACGCATAACGCATAACGCATAACGCATAACGCATAACGCATAACGCATAACGCATAACGCATAACGCATAACGCATAACGCATAACGCATAACGCATAACGCATAACGCATAACGCATAACGCATAACGCATAACGCATAACGCATAACGCATAACGCATAACGCATAACGCATAACGCATAACGCATAACGCATAACGCATAACGCATAACGCATAACGCATAACGCATAACGCATAACGCATAACGCATAACGCATAACGCATAACGCATAACGCATAACGCATAACGCATAAAGCATAACGCATAACGCATAACGCATAACGCATAACGCATAACGCATAACGCATAACGCATAACGCATAACGCATAACGCATAACCCATAACGCATAACGCAAAGCCGATAACGCATAACGCATAACGCATAACGGATAACGCACAACGCATAACCCATAACGCATTAACCATAACGCATAATACATAACGGATAATCCATAACGGATAACGCATAACCCATAACGCATAACGCAAAGCCGATAACGCATAAAGCATTACGCATAACCCATAAAGCATAACGAATAACGCATAACGCAAAACGCATAACGCATATCGCATAACGCATAATGCATAACGCATAACGTATAACGCATAACGCATAACGGATAACGGATAACGCATAACCCATAACGCATTAACCATAACGCATAATACATAACGCATAATCCATAACGGATAACGCATAACCCATAACGCATAACGCAAAGCCGATAACGCATAACGCATTACGCATAACCCATAAAGCATAACGCATAACGCATAACGCATAACGCAAAACGCATAACGCATATCGCATAACGCATAACGCATAACGCATAACGTATAACGCATAACGCATAACGCATAACACATAACGCAAAACGCATAACGCATAACGCATAATGCATTACGCATAATCCATAACGGATAACGCATAACCCATAACGCATGACGCATAACGCAAAGCCGATAACGCATAACGCATAACGCATAATGCAAAAGTCATAACGCATAACGCACAATACATAACGCATAATCCATAACGGATAACGCATAACCTATAACGCATAACCCATACCGCATTAACCATAACGCATAATACATAACGCATAATCCATACGGATAACGCATAACCCATAACGCATAACGCATAACGCATAACGCATAACGCATAACGCATAACGCATAACGCATAACGCATAACGCATAACGCATAACGCATAACGCATAACGCATAACGCATAACGCATAACGCATAACGCATAACGCATAACGCATAACGCATAACGCATAACGCATAACGCATAACGCATAACGCATAACGCATAACGCATAACGCATAACGCATAACGCATAACGCATAACGCATAACGCATAACGCATAACGCATAACGCATAACGCATAACGCATAACGCATAACGCATAACGCATAACGCATAACGCATAACGCATAACGCATAACGCATAACGCATAACGCATAACGCATAACGCATAACGCATAACGCATAACGCATAACGCATAACGCATAACGCATAACGCATAACGCATAACGCATAAAGCATAACGCATAACGCATAACGCATAACGCATAACGCATAACGCATAACGCATAACGCATAACGCATAACGCATAACGCATAACGCATAACCCATAACGCATAACGCAAAGCCGATAACGCATAACGCATAACGCATAACGGATAACGCACAACGCATAACCCATAACGCATTAACCATAACGCATAATACATAACGGATAATCCATAACGGATAACGCATAACCCATAACGCATAACGCAAAGCCGATAACGCATAAAGCATTACGCATAACCCATAAAGCATAACGAATAACGCATAACGCAAAACGCATAACGCATATCGCATAACGCATAATGCATAACGCATAACGTATAACGCATAACGCATAACGGATAACGGATAACGCATAACCCATAACGCATTAACCATAACGCATAATACATAACGCATAATCCATAACGGATAACGCATAACCCATAACGCATAACGCAAAGCCGATAACGCATAACGCATTACGCATAACCCATAAAGCATAACGCATAACGCATAACGCATAACGCAAAGCGCATAACGCATATCGCATAACGCATAACGCATAACGCATAACGTATAACGCATAACGCATAACGCATAACACATAACGCAAAACGCATAACGCATAACGCATAATGCATTACGCATAATCCATAACGGATAACGCATAACCCATAACGCATGACGCATAACGCAAAGCCGATAACGCATAACGCATAACGCATAATGCAAAAGTCATAACGCATAACGCACAATACATAACGCATAATCCATAACGGATAACGCATAACCTATAACGCATAACCCATACCGCATTAACCATAACGCATAATACATAACGCATAATCCATACGGATAACGCATAACCCATAACGCATAACGCATAACGCATAACGCATAACGCATAACGCATAACGCATAACGCATAACGCATAACGCATAACGCATAACGCATAACGCATAACGCATAACGCATAACGCATAACGCATAACGCATAACGCATAACGCATAACGCATAACGCATAACGCATAACGCATAACGGATAACGGATAACGCACAACGCATAACGCATAACAGATAACGGATAACGCACAACGCATAACCCATAACGCATTAAACATAACGCATAATACATAACGCATAATCCATAACGGATAACGCATAACCCATAACGCATAACGCAGAGCCGATAACGCATGACGCATTACGCATAACCCATAAAGCATAACGCATAACGCATAACGCATAACGCATAACGCATAACGCATAACGCATAACGCATAACGCATAACGCATAACGCATAACCCATAACGCATAACGCAAAGCCGATAACGCATAACGCATAACGCATAACGGATAACGCACAACGCATAACCCATAACGCATTAACCATAACGCATAATACATAACGGATAATCCATAACGGATAACGCATAACCCATAACGCATAACGCAAAGCCGATAACGCATAAAGCATTACGCATAACCCATAAAGCATAACGAATAACGCATAACGCAAAACGCATAACGCATATCGCATAACGCATAATGCATAACGCATAACGTATAACGCATAACGCATATCGGATAACGGATAACGCATAACCCATAACGCATTAACCATAACGCATAATACATAACGCATAATCCATAACGGATAACGCATAACCCATAACGCATAACGCAAAGCCGATAACGCATAACGCATTACGCATAACCCATAAAGCATAACGCATAACGCATAACGCATAACGCAAAACGCATAACGCATATCGCATAACGCATAACGCATAACGCATAACGTATAACGCATAACGCATAACGCATAACACATAACGCAAAACGCATAACGCATAACGCATAATGCATTACGCATAATCCATAACGGATAACGCATAACCCATAACGCATGACGCATAACGCAAAGCCGATAACGCATAACGCATAACGCATAATGCAAAAGTCATAACGCATAACGCACAATACATAACGCATAATCCATAACGGATAACGCATAACCTATAACGCATAACCCATACCGCATTAACCATAACGCATAATACATAACGCATAATCCATACGCATAACGCAAAGCCGATAACGCATGACGCATTACGCATAACCCATAAAGCATAACGCATAACGCATAACGCATAACGCATAACGCATAACGCATAACGCATAACGCATAACGCATAACGCATAACGCATAACGCATAACGCATAACGCATGACGCATAACCCATAACGCATTAACCATAACGCATAATCCATACGGATAACGCATAACCCATAACGCATAACGCATAACGCATAACGCATAACGCATAACGCATAACGCATAACGCATAACGCATAACGCATAACGCATAACGCAAAGCCGATAACGCATAACGCATAACGCATAATGCAAAAGTCATAACGCATAACGCACAATGCATAACGCATAATCCATAACGGATAACGCATAACCTATAACGCATAACCCATACCGCATTAACCATAACGCATAATCCATACGGATAACGCATAACCCATAACGCATAACGCATAACGCATAACGCATAACGCATAACGCATAACGCATAACGCATAACGCATAACGCATAACGCATAACGCATAACGCATAACGCATAACGCATAACGCATAACGCATAACGCATAACGCATAACGCATAACGCATAACGCATAACGCATAACGCATAACGCATAACGCATAACGCATAACGCATAACGCATAACGCATAACGCATAACGCATAACGCATAACGCATAACGCATAACGCATAACGCATAACGCATAACGCATAACGCATAACGCATAACGCATAACGCATAACGCATAACGCATAACGCATAACGCATAACGCATAACGCATAACGCATAACGCATAACGCATAACGCATAACGCATAACGCATAACGCATAACGCATAACGCATAACGCATAACGCATAACGCATAACGCATAACGCATAACGCATAACGCATAACGCATAACGCATAACGCATAACGCATAACGCATAACGCATAACGCATAACGCATAACGCATAACGCATAACGCATAACGCATAACGCATAACGCATAACGCATAACGCATAACGCATAACGCATAACGCATAACCCATAACGCATAACGCAAAGCCGATAACGCATGACGCATTACGCATAACCCATAAAGCATAACGCATAACGCATAACGCATAACGCATAACGCATAACGCATAACGCATAACGCATAACGCATAACGCATAACGCATAACGCATAACGCATAACGCATAACGCATAACGCATAACGCATAACGCATAACGCATAACGCATAACGCATAACGCATAACGCATAACGCATAACGCATAACGCATAACGCATAACGCATAACGCATAACGCATAACGCATAACGCATAACGCATAACGCATAACGCATAACGCATAACGCATAACGCATAACGCATAACGCATAACGCATAACGCATAACGCATAACGCATAACGCATAACGCATAACGCATAACGCATAACGCATAACGCATAACGCATAACGCATAACGCATAACGCATAACGCATAACGCATAACGCATAACGCATAACGCATAACGCATAAAGCATAACGCATAACGCATAACGCATAACGCATAACGCATAACGCATAACGCATAACGCATAACGCATAACGCATAACGCATAACCCATAACGCATAACGCAAAGCCGATAACGCATAACGCATAACGCATAACGGATAACGCACAACGCATAACCCATAACGCATTAACCATAACGCATAATACATAACGGATAATCCATAACGGATAACGCATAACCCATAACGCATAACGCAAAGCCGATAACGCATAAAGCATTACGCATAACCCATAAAGCATAACGAATAACGCATAACGCAAAACGCATAACGCATATCGCATAACGCATAATGCATAACGCATAACGTATAACGCATAACGCATAACGGATAACGGATAACGCATAACCCATAACGCATTAACCATAACGCATAATACATAACGCATAATCCATAACGGATAACGCATAACCCATAACGCATAACGCAAAGCCGATAACGCATAACGCATTACGCATAACCCATAAAGCATAACGCATAACGCATAACGCATAACGCAAAACGCATAACGCATATCGCATAACGCATAACGCATAACGCATAACGTATAACGCATAACGCATAACGCATAACACATAACGCAAAACGCATAACGCATAACGCATAATGCATTACGCATAATCCATAACGGATAACGCATAACCCATAACGCATGACGCATAACGCAAAGCCGATAACGCATAACGCATAACGCATAATGCAAAAGTCATAACGCATAACGCACAATACATAACGCATAATCCATAACGGATAACGCATAACCTATAACGCATAACCCATACCGCATTAACCATAACGCATAATACATAACGCATAATCCATACGGATAACGCATAACCCATAACGCATAACGCATAACGCATAACGCATAACGCATAACGCATAACGCATAACGCATAACGCATAACGCATAACGCATAACGCATAACGCATAACGCATAACGCATAACGCATAACGCATAACGCATAACGCATAACGCATAACGCATAACGCATAACGCATAACGCATAACGCATAACGCATAACGCATAACGCATAACGCATAACGCATAACGCATAACGCATAACGCATAACGCATAACGCATAACGCATAACGCATAACGCATAACGCATAACGCATAACGCATAACGCATAACGCATAACGCATAACGCATAACGCATAACGCATAACGCATAACGCATAACGCATAACGCATAACGCATAACGCATAACGCATAACGCATAAAGCATAACGCATAACGCATAACGCATAACGCATAACGCATAACGCATAACGCATAACGCATAACGCATAACGCATAACGCATAACGCATAACCCATAACGCATAACGCAAAGCCGATAACGCATAACGCATAACGCATAACGGATAACGCACAACGCATAACCCATAACGCATTAACCATAACGCATAATACATAACGGATAATCCATAACGGATAACGCATAACCCATAACGCATAACGCAAAGCCGATAACGCATAAAGCATTACGCATAACCCATAAAGCATAACGAATAACGCATAACGCAAAACGCATAACGCATATCGCATAACGCATAATGCATAACGCATAACGTATAACGCATAACGCATAACGGATAACGGATAACGCATAACCCATAACGCATTAACCATAACGCATAATACATAACGCATAATCCATAACGGATAACGCATAACCCATAACGCATAACGCAAAGCCGATAACGCATAACGCATTACGCATAACCCATAAAGCATAACGCATAACGCATAACGCATAACGCAAAGCGCATAACGCATATCGCATAACGCATAACGCATAACGCATAACGTATAACGCATAACGCATAACGCATAACACATAACGCAAAACGCATAACGCATAACGCATAATGCATTACGCATAATCCATAACGGATAACGCATAACCCATAACGCATGACGCATAACGCAAAGCCGATAACGCATAACGCATAACGCATAATGCAAAAGTCATAACGCATAACGCACAATACATAACGCATAATCCATAACGGATAACGCATAACCTATAACGCATAACCCATACCGCATTAACCATAACGCATAATACATAACGCATAATCCATACGGATAACGCATAACCCATAACGCATAACGCATAACGCATAACGCATAACGCATAACGCATAACGCATAACGCATAACGCATAACGCATAACGCATAACGCATAACGCATAACGCATAACGCATAACGCATAACGCATAACGCATAACGCATAACGCATAACGCATAACGCATAACGCATAACGCATAACGCATAACGCATAACGCATAACGCATAACGCATAACGCATAACGCATAACGCATAACGCATAACGCATAACGCATAACGCATAACGCATAACGCATAACGCATAACGCATAACGCATAACGCATAACGCATAACGCATAACGCATAACGCATAACGCATAACGCATAACGCATAACGCATAACGCATAACGCATAACGCAAAGCCGATAACGCATAACGCATAACGCATAATGCAAAAGTCATAACGCATAACGCACAATGCATAACGCATAATCCATAACGGATAACGCATAACCTATAACGCATAACCCATACCGCATTAACCATAACGCATAATCCATACGGATAACGCATAACCCATAACGCATAACGCATAACGCATAACGCATAACGCATAACGCATAACGCATAACGCATAACGCATAACGCATAACGCATAACGCATAACGCATAACGCATAACGCATAACGCATAACGCATAACGCATAACGCATAACGCATAACGCATAACGCATAACGCATAACGCATAACGCATAACGCATAACGCATAACGCATAACGCATAACGCATAACGCATAACGCATAACGCATAACGCATAACGCATAACGCATAACGCATAACGCATAACGCATAACGCATAACGCATAACGCATAACGCATAACGCATAACGCATAACGCATAACGCATAACGCATAACGCATAACGCATAACGCATAACGCATAACGCATAACGCATAACGCATAACGCATAACGCATAACGCATAACGCATAACGCATAACGCATAACGCATAACGCATAACGCATAACGCATAACGCATAACGCATAACGCATAACGCATAACGCATAACGCATAACGCATAACGCATAACGCATAACGCATAACGCATAACGCATAACGCATAACGCATAACGCATAACGCATAACGCATAACCCATAACGCATAACGCAAAGCCGATAACGCATAACGCATAACGCATAACGGATAACGCACAACGCATAACCCATAACGCATTAACCATAACGCATAATACATAACGGATAATCCATAACGGATAACGCATAACCCATAACGCATAACGCAAAGCCGATAACGCATAAAGCATTACGCATAACCCATAAAGCATAACGAATAACGCATAACGCAAAACGCATAACGCATATCGCATAACGCATAATGCATAACGCATAACGTATAACGCATAACGCATATCGGATAACGGATAACGCATAACCCATAACGCATTAACCATAACGCATAATACATAACGCATAATCCATAACGGATAACGCATAACCCATAACGCATAACGCAAAGCCGATAACGCATAACGCATTACGCATAACCCATAAAGCATAACGCATAACGCATAACGCATAACGCAAAACGCATAACGCATATCGCATAACGCATAACGCATAACGCATAACGTATAACGCATAACGCATAACGCATAACACATAACGCAAAACGCATAATGCATAACGCATAATGCATTACGCATAATCCATAACGGATAACGCATAACCCATAACGCATGACGCATAACGCAAAGCCGATAACGCATAACGCATAACGCATAATGCAAAAGTCATAACGCATAACGCACAATACATAACGCATAATCCATAACGGATAACGCATAACCTATAACGCATAACCCATACCGCATTAACCATAACGCATAATACATAACGCATAATCCATACGCATAACGCAAAGCCGATAACGCATGACGCATTACGCATAACCCATAAAGCATAACGCATAACGCATAACGCATAACGCATAACGCATAACGCATAACGCATAACGCATAACGCATAACGCATAACGCATAACGCATAACGCATAACGCATAACGCATGACGCATAACCCATAACGCATTAACCATAACGCATAATCCATACGGATAACGCATAACCCATAACGCATAACGCATAACGCATAACGCATAACGCATAACGCATAACGCATAACGCATAACGCATAACGCATAACGCATAACGCATAACGCATAACGCAAAGCCGATAACGCATAACGCATAACGCATAATGCAAAAGTCATAACGCATAACGCACAATGCATAACGCATAATCCATAACGGATAACGCATAACCTATAACGCATAACCCATACCGCATTAACCATAACGCATAATCCATACGGATAACGCATAACCCATAACGCATAACGCATAACGCATAACGCATAACGCATAACGCATAACGCATAACGCATAACGCATAACGCATAACGCATAACGCATAACGCATAACGCATAACGCATAACGCATAACGCATAACGCATAACGCATAACGCATAACGCATAACGCATAACGCATAACGCATAACGCATAACGCATAACGCATAACGCATAACGCATAACGCATAACGCATAACGCATAACGCATAACGCATAACGCATAACGCATAACGCATAACGCATAACGCATAACGCATAACGCATAACGCATAACGCATAACGCATAACGCATAACGCATAACGCATAACGCATAACGCATAACGCATAACGCATAACGCATAACGCATAACGCATAACGCATAACGCATAACGCATAACGCATAACGCATAACGCATAACGCATAACGCATAACGCATAACGCATAACGCATAACGCATAACGCATAACGCATAACGCATAACGCATAACGCATAACGCATAACGCATAACGCATAACGCATAACGCATAACGCATAACGCATAACGCATAACGCATAACGCATAACGCATAACGCATAACGCATAACGCATAACGCATAACGCATAACGCATAACGCATAACGCATAACGCATAACGCATAACGCATAACGCATAACGCATAACGCATAACGCATAACGCATAACGCATAACGCATAACGCATAACGCATAACGCATAACGCATAACGCATAACGCATAACGCATAACGCATAACGCATAACGCATAACGCATAACGCATAACGCATAACGCATAACGCATAACGCATAACGCATAACGCATAACGCATAACGCATAACGCATAACCCATAACGCATAACGCAAAGCCGATAACGCATAACGCATAACGCATAACGGATAACGCACAACGCATAACCCATAACGCATTAACCATAACGCATAATACATAACGGATAATCCATAACGGATAACGCATAACCCATAACGCATAACGCAAAGCCGATAACGCATAAAGCATTACGCATAACCCATAAAGCATAACGAATAACGCATAACGCAAAACGCATAACGCATATCGCATAACGCATAATGCATAACGCATAACGTATAACGCATAACGCATATCGGATAACGGATAACGCATAACCCATAACGCATTAACCATAACGCATAATACATAACGCATAATCCATAACGGATAACGCATAACCCATAACGCATAACGCAAAGCCGATAACGCATAACGCATTACGCATAACCCATAAAGCATAACGCATAACGCATAACGCATAACGCAAAACGCATAACGCATATCGCATAACGCATAACGCATAACGCATAACGTATAACGCATAACGCATAACGCATAACACATAACGCAAAACGCATAATGCATAACGCATAATGCATTACGCATAATCCATAACGGATAACGCATAACCCATAACGCATGACGCATAACGCAAAGCCGATAACGCATAACGCATAACGCATAATGCAAAAGTCATAACGCATAACGCACAATACATAACGCATAATCCATAACGGATAACGCATAACCTATAACGCATAACCCATACCGCATTAACCATAACGCATAATACATAACGCATAATCCATACGCATAACGCAAAGCCGATAACGCATGACGCATTACGCATAACCCATAAAGCATAACGCATAACGCATAACGCATAACGCATAACGCATAACGCATAACGCATAACGCATAACGCATAACGCATAACGCATAACGCATAACGCATAACGCATAACGCATAACGCATAACGCATAACGCATGACGCATAACCCATAACGCATTAACCATAACGCATAATCCATACGGATAACGCATAACCCATAACGCATAACGCATAACGCATAACGCATAACGCATAACGCATAACGCATAACGCATAACGCATAACGCATAACGCATAACGCATAACGCATAACGCAAAGCCGATAACGCATAACGCATAACGCATAATGCAAAAGTCATAACGCATAACGCACAATGCATAACGCATAATCCATAACGGATAACGCATAACCTATAACGCATAACCCATACCGCATTAACCATAACGCATAATCCATACGGATAACGCATAACCCATAACGCATAACGCATAACGCATAACGCATAACGCATAACGCATAACGCATAACGCATAACGCATAACGCATAACGCATAACGCATAACGCATAACGCATAACGCATAACGCATAACGCATAACGCATAACGCATAACGCATAACGCATAACGCATAACGCATAACGCATAACGCATAACGCATAACGCATAACGCATAACGCATAACGCATAACGCATAACGCATAACGCATAACGCATAACGCATAACGCATAACGCATAACGCATAACGCATAACGCATAACGCATAACGCATAACGCATAACGCATAACGCATAACGCATAACGCATAACGCATAACGCATAACGCATAACGCATAACGCATAACGCATAACGCATAACGCATAACGCATAACGCATAACGCATAACGCATAACGCATAACGCATAACGCATAACGCATAACGCATAACGCATAACGCATAACGCATAACGCATAACGCATAACGCATAACGCATAACGCATAACGCATAACGCATAACGCATAACGCATAACGCATAACGCATAACGCATAACGCATAACGCATAACGCATAACGCATAACGCATAACGCATAACGCATAACGCATAACGCATAACGCATAACGCATAACGCATAACGCATAACGCATAACGCATAACGCATAACGCATAACGCATAACGCATAACGCATAACGCATAACGCATAACGCATAACGCATAACCCATAACGCATAACGCAAAGCCGATAACGCATGACGCATTACGCATAACCCATAAAGCATAACGCATAACGCATAACGCATAACGCATAACGCATAACGCATAACGCATAACGCATAACGCATAACGCATAACGCATAACGCATAACGCATAACGCATAACGCATAACGCATAACGCATAACGCATAACGCATAACGCATAACGCATAACGCATAACGCATAACGCATAACGCATAACGCATAACGCATAACGCATAACGCATAACGCATAACGCATAACGCATAACGCATAACGCATAACGCATAACGCATAACGCATAACGCATAACGCATAACGCATAACGCATAACGCATAACGCATAACGCATAACGCATAACGCATAACGCATAACGCATAACGCATAACGCATAACGCATAACGCATAACGCATAACGCATAACGCATAACGCATAACGCATAACGCATAACGCATAACGCATAACGCATAACGCATAACGCATAACGCATAACGCATAACGCATAACGCATAACGCATAACGCATAACGCATAACGCATAACGCATAACGCATAACGCATAACGCATAACGCATAACGCATAACGCATAACGCATAACGCATAACGCATAACGCATAACGCATAAAGCATAACGCATAACGCATAACGCATAACGCATAACGCATAACGCATAACGCATAACGCATAACGCATAACGCATAACGCATAACGCATAACCCATAACGCATAACGCAAAGCCGATAACGCATAACGCATAACGCATAACGGATAACGCACAACGCATAACCCATAACGCATTAACCATAACGCATAATACATAACGGATAATCCATAACGGATAACGCATAACCCATAACGCATAACGCAAAGCCGATAACGCATAAAGCATTACGCATAACCCATAAAGCATAACGTATAACGCATAACGCATAACGGATAACGGATAACGCATAACCCATAACGCATTAACCATAACGCATAATACATAACGCATAATCCACAACGGATAACGCATAACCCATAACGCATAACGCAAAGCCGATAACGCATAACGCATTACGCATAACCCATAAAGCATAACGCATAACGCATAACGCATAACGCAAAACGCATAACGCATATCGCATAACGCATAACGCATAACGCATAACGTATAACGCATAACGCATAACGCATAACACATAAAGCAAAACGCATAACGCATAACGCATAATGCATTACGCATAATCCATAACGGATAACGCATAACCCATAACGCATGACGCATAACGCAAAGCCGATAACGCATAACGCATAACGCATAATGCAAAAGTCATAACGCATAACGCACATTACATAACGCATAATCCATAACGGATAACGCATAACCTATAACGCATAACCCATACCGCATTAACCATAACGCATAATACATAACGCATAATCCATACGGATAACGCATAACCCATAACGCATAACGCATAACGCATAACGCATAACGCATAACGCATAACGCATAACGCATAACGCATAACGCATAACGCATAACGCATAACGCATAACGCATAACGCATAACGCATAACGCATAACGCATAACGCATAACGCATAACGCATAACGCATAACGCATAACGCATAACGCATAACGCATAACGCATAACGCATAACGCATAACGCATAACGCATAACGCATAACGCATAACGCATAACGCATAACGCATAACGCATAACGCATAACGCATAACGCATAACGCATAACGCATAACGCATAACGCATAACGCATAACGCATAACGCATAACGCATAAAGCATAACGCATAACGCATAACGCATAACGCATAACGCATAACGCATAACGCATAACGCATAACGCATAACGCATAACGCATAACGCATAACCCATAACGCATAACGCAAAGCCGATAACGCATAACGCATAACGCATAACGGATAACGCACAACGCATAACCCATAACGCATTAACCATAACGCATAATACATAACGGATAATCCATAACGGATAACGCATAACCCATAACGCATAACGCAAAGCCGATAACGCATAAAGCATTACGCATAACCCATAAAGCATAACGAATAACGCATAACGCAAAACGCATAACGCATATCGCATAACGCATAATGCATAACGCATAACGTATAACGCATAACGCATAACGGATAACGGATAACGCATAACCCATAACGCATTAACCATAACGCATAATACATAACGCATAATCCATAACGGATAACGCATAACGCAAAGCCGATAACGCATAACGCATTACGCATAACCCATAAAGCATAACGCATAACGCATAACGCATAACGCAAAGCGCATAACGCATATCGCATAACGCATAACGCATAACGCATAACGTATAACGCATAACGCATAACGCATAACACATAACGCAAAACGCATAACGCATAACGCATAATGCATTACGCATAATCCATAACGGATAACGCATAACCCATAACGCATGACGCATAACGCAAAGCCGATAACGCATAACGCATAACGCATAATGCAAAAGTCATAACGCATAACGCACAATACATAACGCATAATCCATAACGGATAACGCATAACCTATAACGCATAACCCATACCGCATTAACCATAACGCATAATACATAACGCATAATCCATACGGATAACGCATAACCCATAACGCATAACGCATAACGCATAACGCATAACGCATAACGCATAACGCATAACGCATAACGCATAACGCATAACGCATTACGCATAACGCATAACGCATAACGCATAACGCATAACGCATAACGCATAACGCATAACGCATAACGCATAACGCATAACGCATAACGCATAACGCATAACGCATAACGCATAACGCATAACGCATAACGCATAACGCATAACGCATAACGCATAACGCATAACGCATAACGCATAACGCATAACGCATAACGCATAACGCATAACGCATAACGCATAACGCATAACGCATAACGCATAACGCATAACGCATAACGCATAACGCATAACGCATAACGCATAACGCATAACGCATAACGCATAACGCATAACGCATAACGCATAACGCATAACGCATAACGCATAACGCATAACGCATAACGCATAACGCATAACGCATAACGCATAACGCATAACGCATAACGCATAACGCATAACGCATAACGCATAACGCATAACTCATAACGCATAACGCATAACTCATAACGCATAACGCATAACGCATAACGCATAACGCATAACGCATAACGCATAACGCATAACGCATAACGCATGACGCATAACCCATAACGCATAACGCATAACGCATAACGCATAACGCATAACGCATAACGCATAACGCATAACGCATAACGCATAACGCATAACGCATAACGCATAACGCATAACGCATAACGCATAACGCATAACGCATAACGCATAACGCATAACGCATAACGCATAACGCATAACGCATAACGCATAACGCATAACGCATAACGCATAACGCATAACGCATAACGCATAACGCAAAACGCATAACGCATAACGCATAACGCATAACGCATAACGCATAACGCATAACGCATAACGCATAACGCATAACGCATAACGCATAACGCATAACGCATAACGGATAACGCACAACGCATAACCCATAACGCATTAACCATAACGCATAATACATAACGCATAATCCATAACGGATAACGCATAACCCATAACGCATAACGCAAAGCCGATAACGCATAACGCATTACGCATAACCCATAAAGCATAACGCATAACGCATAACGCATAACGCATAACGCATAACGCATAACGCATAACGCATAACGCATAACGCATAACGCATAACGCATAACGCATAACGCATAACGCATAACGCATAACGCATAACGCATAACGCATAACGCATAACGCATAACGCATAACGCATAACGCAAAACGCATAACGCATAACGCATAACGCATAACGCATAACGCATAACGCATAACGCATAACGCATAACGCATAACGCATAACGCATAACGCATAACGGATAACGCATAACGCATAACGCATAACGCATAACGCATAACGCATAACGCATAACGCATAACGCATAACGCATAACGCATAACGCATAACGCATAACGCATAACGCATAACGCATAACGCATAACGCATAACGCATAACGCATAACGCATAACGCATAACGCATAACGCATAACGCATAACGCATAACGCATAACGCATAACGCATAACGCATAACGCATAACGCATAACGCATAACGCATAACGCATAACGCATAACGCATAACGCATAACGCATAACGCATAACGCATAACGCATAACGCATAACGCATAACGCATAACGCATAACGCATAACGCATAACGCATAACGCATAACGCATAACGCATAACGCATAACGCATAACGCATAACGCATAACGCATAACGCATAACGCATAACGAATAACGCATAACGCATAACGCATAACGCATAACGCATAACGCATAACGCATAACGCATAACGCATAACGCATAACGCATAACGCATAACGCATAACGCATAACGCATAACGCATAACGCATAACGCATAACGCATAACGCATAACGCATAACGCATAACGCATAACGCATAACGCATAACGCATAACGCATAACGCATAACGCATAACGCATAACGCATAACGCATAACGCATAACGCATAACGCATAACGCATAACGCATAACGCATAACGCATAACGCATAACGCATAACGCATAACGCATAACGCATAACGCATAACGCATAACGCATAACGCATAACGCATAACGCATAACGCATAACGCATAACGCATAACGCATAACGCATAACGCATAACGCATAACGCATAACGCATAACGCATAACGCATAACGCATAACGCATAACGCATAACGCATAACGCATAACGCATAAAGCATAACGCATAACGCATAACTCATAACGCATAACGCATAACGCATAACGCATAACGCATAACGCATAACGCATAACGCATAACGCATAAAGCATAACGCATAACGCATAACCCATAACGCATAACGCAAAGCCGATAACGCATAACGCATAACGCATAACGGATAACGCACAACGCATAACCCATAACGCATTAACCATAACGCATAATACATAACGGATAATCCATAACGGATAACGCATAACCCATAACGCATAACGCAAAGCCGATAACGCATAACGCATTACGCATAACCCATAAAGCATAACGCATAACGCATAACGCATAACGCAAAACGCATAACGCATATCGCATAACGCATAACGCATAACGCATAACGTATAACGCATAACGCATAACGCATAACGCATAACGCATAACGCATAACGCATAACGCATAACGCATAACGCATAACGCATAACGCATAACGCATAACGCATAACGCATAACGCATAACGCATAACGCATAACGCATAACGCATAACGCATAACGCATAACGCATATCGCAAAACGCATAACGCATAACGCATGACGTATAACGCATAACGCATAACGGATAACGGATAACGCACAACGCATAACGCATAACGGATAACGGATAACGCACAACGCATAACCCATAACGCATTAAACATAACGCATAATACATAACGCATAATCCATAACGGATAACGCATAACCCATAACGCATAACGCAAAGCCGATAACGCATGACGCATTACGCATAACCCATAAAGCATAACGCATAACGCATAACGCATAACGCATAACGCATAACGCATAACGCATAACGCATAACGCATAACGCATAACGCATAACGCATAACGCATAACGCATAACGCATAACGCATAACGCATAACGCATAACGCATAACGCATAACGCATAACGCATAACGCATAACGCATAACGCATAACGCATAACGCATAACGCATAACGCATAACGCATAACGCATAACGCATAACGCATAACGCATAACGCATAACGCATAACGCATAACGCATAACGCATAACGCATAACGCATAACGCATAACGCATAACGCATAACGCATAACGCATAACGCATAACGCATAACGCATAACGCATAACGCATAACGCATAACGCATAACGCATAACGCATAACGCATAACGCATAACGCATAACGCATAACGCATAACGCATAACGCATAACGCATAACGCATAACGCATAACGCATAACGCATAACGCATAACGCATAACGCATAACGCATAACGCATAACGCATAACGCATAACGCATAACGCATAACGCATAACGCATAACGCATAACGCATAACGCATAACGCATAACGCATAACGCATAACGCATAACGCATAACGCATAACGCATAACGCATAACGCATAACGCATAACGCATAACGCATAACGCATAACGCATAACGCATAACGCATAACGCATAACGCATAACGCATAACGCATAACGCATAACGCATAACGCATAACGCATAACGCATAACGCATAACGCATAACGCATAACGCATAACGCATAACGCATAACGCATAACGCATAACGCATAACGCATAACGCATAACGCATAACGCATAACGCATAACGCATAACGCATAACGCATAACGCATAACGCATAACGCATAACGCATAACGCATAACGCATAACGCATAACGCATAACGCATAACGCATAACGCATAACGCATAACGCATAACGCATAACGCATAACGCATAACGCATAACGCATAACGCATAACGCATAACGCATAACGCATATCGCATAACGCATAACGCATAACGCATAACGCATAACGCATAACGCATAACGCATATCGCATAACGCATAACGCATAACGCATAACGCATAACGCATAACGCATAACGCATAACGCATAACGCATAACGCATAACGCATAACGCATAACGCATAACGCATAACGCATAACGCATAACGCATAACGCATAACGCATAACGCATAACGCATAACGCATAACGCATAACGCATAACGCATAATGCATTACGCATAATCCATAACGGATAACGCATAACCCATAACGCATGACGCATAACGCAAAGCCGATAACGCATAACGCATAACGCATAATGCAAAAGTCATAACGCATAACGCACAATGCATAACGCATAATCCATACCGGATAACGCATAACCTATAACGCATAACCCATAACGCATTAACCATAACGCATAATACATAACGCATAATCCATACGGATAACGCATAACCCATAACGCATAACGCATAACGCATAACGCATAACGCATAACGCATAACGCATAACGCATAACGCATAACGCATAACGCATAACGCATAACGCATAACGCATAACGCATAACGCATAACCCATAACGCATAACGCAAAGCCGATAACGCATAACGCATAACGCATAATGCAAAAGTCATAACGCATAACGCACAATGCATAACGCATAATCCATAACGGATAACGCATAACCTATAACGCATAACCCATAACGCATTAACCATAACGCATAATACATAACGCATAATCCATACGGATAACGCATAACCCATAACGCATAACGCATAACGCATAACGCATAACGCATAACGCATAACGCATAACGCATAACGCATAACGCATAACGCATAACGCATAACGCATAACGCATAACGCATAACGCATAACGCATAACGCATAACGCATAACGCATAACGCATAACGCATAACGCATAACGCATAACGCATAACGCATAACGCATAACGCATAACGCATAACGCATAACGCATAACGCATAACGCATAACGCATTACGCATAACGTATAACGCATAACGCATAACGGATAACGGATAACGCACAACGCATAACGCATAACGGATAACGGATAACGCACAACGCATAACCCATAACGCATTAAACATAACGCATAATACATAACGCATAATCCATAACGGATAACGCATAACCCATAACGCATAACGCAAAGCCGATAACGCATGACGCATTACGCATAACCCATAAAGCATAACGCATAACGCATAACGCATAACGCATAACGCATAACGCATAACGCATAACGCATAACGCATAACGCATAACGCATAACGCATAACGCATAACGCATAACGCATAACGCATAACGCATAACGCATAACGCATAACGCATAACGCATAACGCATAACGCATAACGCATAACGCATAACGCATAACGCATAACGCATAACGCATAACGCATAACGCATAACGCATAACGCATAACGCATAACGCATAACGCATAACGCATAACGCATAACGGATAACGGATAACGCACAACGCATAACGCATAACAGATAACGGATAACGCACAACGCATAACCCATAACGCATTAAACATAACGCATAATACATAACGCATAATCCATAACGGATAACGCATAACCCATAACGCATAACGCAAAGCCGATAACGCATGACGCATTACGCATAACCCATAAAGCATAACGCATAACGCATAACGCATAACGCATAACGCATAACGCATAACGCATAACGCATAACGCATAACGCATAACGCATGACGCATAACCCATAACGCATAACACATAACGCAAAACGCATAACGCATAACGCATAATGCATTACGCATAATCCATAACGGATAACGCATAACCCATAACGCATGACGCATAACGCAAAGCCGATAACGCATAACGCATAATGCAAAAGTCATAACGCATAACGCACAATGCATAACGCATAATCCATAACGGATAACGCATAACCTATAACGCATAACCCATACCGCATTAACCATAACGCATAATCCATACGGATAACGCATAACCCATAACGCATAACGCATAACGCATAACGCATAACGCATAACGCATAACGCATAACGCATAACGCATAACGCATAACGCATAACGCATAACGCATAACGCATAACGCATAACGCATAACGCATAACGCATAACGCATAACGCATAACGCATAACGCATAACGCATAACGCATAACGCATAACGCATAACGCATAACGCATAACGCATAACGCATAACGCATAACGCATAACGCATAACGCATAACGCATAACGCATAACGCATAACGCATAACGCATAACGCATAACGCATAACGCATAACGCATAACGCATAACGCATAACGCATAACGCATAACGCATAACGCATAACGCATAACGCATAACGCATAACGCATAACGCATAACGCATAACGCATAACGCATAACGCATAACGCATAACGCATAACGCATAACGCATAACGCATAACGCATAAAGCATAACGCATAACGCATAACGCATAACGCATAACGCATAACGCATAACGCATAACGCATAACGCATAACGCATAACGCATAACGCACAACGCATAACCCATAACGCATTAACCATAACGCATAATACATAACGCATAATCCATACGGATAACGCATAACCCATAACGCATAACGCATAACGCATAACGCATAACGCATAACGCATAACGCATAACGCATAACGCATAACGCATAACGCATAACGCATAACGCATAACGCATAACGCATAACGCATAACGCATAACGCATAACGCATAACGCATAACGCATAACGCATAACGCATAACGCATAACGCATAACGCATAACGCATAACGCATAACGCATAACGCATAACGCATAACGCATAACGCATAACGCATAACGCATAACGCATAACGCATAACGCATAACGCATAACGCATAACGCATAACGCATAACGCATAACGCATAACGCATAACGCATAACGCATAACGCATAACGCATAACGCATAACGCATGACGCATAACCCATAACGCATAACACATAACGCAAAACGCATAACGCATAACGCATAATGCATTACGCATAATCCATAACGGATAACGCATAACCCATAACGCATGACGCATAACGCAAAGCCGATAACGCATAACGCATAATGCAAAAGTCATAACGCATAACGCACAATGCATAACGCATAATCCATAACGGATAACGCATAACCTATAACGCATAACCCATACCGCATTAACCATAACGCATAATCCATACGGATAACGCATAACCCATAACGCATAACGCATAACGCATAACGCATAACGCATAACGCATAACGCATAACGCATAACGCATAACGCATAACGCATAACGCATAACGCATAACGCATAACGCATAACGCATAACGCATAACGCATAACGCATAACGCATAACGCATAACGCATAACGCATAACGCATAACGCATAACGCATAACGCATAACGCATAACGCATAACGCATAACGCATAACGCATAACGCATAACGCATAACGCATAACGCATAACGCATAACGCATAACGCATAACGCATAACGCATAACGCATAACGCATAACGCATAACGCATAACGCATAACGCATAACGCATAACGCATAACGCATAACGCATAACGCATAACGCATAACGCATAACGCATAACGCATAACGCATAACGCATAACGCATAACGCATAACGCATAACGCATAACGCATAACGCATAACGCATAACGCATAACGCATAACGCATAACGCATAACGCATAACGCATAACGCATAACGCATAACGCATAACGCATAACGCATAACGCATAACGCATAACGCATAACGCATAACGCATAACGCATAACGCATAACGCATAACGCATAACGCATAACGCATAACGCATAACGCATAACGCATAACGCATAACGCATAACGCATAACGCATAACGCATAACGCATAACGCATAACGCATAACGCAAAACGCATAACGCATAACGCATAACGCATAACGCATAACGCATAACGCATAACGCATAACGCAAAACGCATAACGCATAACGCATAACGCATAACGCATAACGCATAACGCATAACGCATAACGCATAACGCATAACGCATAACGCATAACGCATAACGCATAACGGATAACGCACAACGCATAACCCATAACGCATTAACCATAACGCATAATACATAACGCATAATCCATAACGGATAACGCATAACCCATAACGCATAACGCAAAGCCGATAACGCATAACGCATTACGCATAACCCATAAAGCATAACGCATAACGCATAACGCATAACGCATAACGCATAACGCATAACGCATAACGCATAACGCATAACGCATAACGCATAACGCATAACGCATAACGCATAACGCATAACGCATAACGCATAACGCATAACGCATAACGCATAACGCAAAACGCATAACGCATAACGCATAACGCATAACGCATAACGCATAACGCATAACGCATAACGCATAACGCATAACGCATAACGCATAACGCATAACGGATAACGCATAACGCATAACGCATAACGCATAACGCATAACGCATAACGCATAACGCATAACGCATAACGCATAACGCATAACGCATAACGCATAACGCATAACGCATAACGCATAACGCATAACGCATAACGCATAACGCATAACGCATAACGCATAACGCATAACGCATAACGCATAACGCATAACGCATAACGCATAACGCATAACGCATAACGCATAACGCATAACGCATAACGCATACCGCATAACGCATAACGCATAACGCATAACGCATAACGCATAACGCATAACGCATAACGCATAACGCATAACGCATAACGCATAACGCATAACGCATAACGCATAACGCATAACGCATAACGCATAACGCATAACGCATAACGCATAACGCATAACGCATAACGCATAACGAATAACGCATAACGCATAACGCATAACGCATAACGCATAACGCATAACGCATAACGCATAACGCATAACGCATAACGCATAACGCATAACGCATAACGCATAACGCATAACGCATAACGCATAACGCATAACGCATAACGCATAACGCATAACGCATAACGCATAACGCATAACGCATAACGCATAACGCATAACGCATAACGCATAACGCATAACGCATAACGCATAACGCATAACGCATAACGCATAACGCATAACGCATAACGCATAACGCATAACGCATAACGCATAACGCATAACGCATAACGCATAACGCATAACGCATAACGCATAACGCATAACGCATAACGCATAACGCATAACGCATAACGCATAACGCATAACGCATAACGCATAACGCATAACGCATAACGCATAACGCATAACGCATAACGCATAACGCATAACGCATAACGCATAACGCATAACGCATAACGCATAACGCATAACGCATAACGCATAACGCATAACGCATAACGCATAACGCATAACGCATAACGCATAACGCATAACGCATAACGCATAACGCATAACGCATAACGCATAACGCATAACGCATAACGCATAACGCATAACGCATAACGCATTACGCATAACGTATAACGCATAACGCATAACGGATAACGGATAACGCACAACGCATAACGCATAACGGATAACGGATAACGCACAACGCATAACCCATAACGCATTAAACATAACGCATAATACATAACGCATAATCCATAACGGATAACGCATAACCCATAACGCATAACGCAAAGCCGATAACGCATGACGCATTACGCATAACCCATAAAGCATAACGCATAACGCATAACGCATAACGCATAACGCATAACGCATAACGCATAACGCATAACGCATAACGCATAACGCATAACGCATAACGCATAACGCATAACGCATAACGCATAACGCATAACGCATAACGCATAACGCATAACGCATAACGCATGACGCATAACGCATAACGCATAACGCATAACGCATAACGCACAACGCATAACGCATAACGCATAACGCATAACGCATAACGCATAACGCATAACGCATAACGCATAACGCATAACGCATAACGCATAACGGATAACGGATAACGCACAACGCATAACGCATAACAGATAACGGATAACGCACAACGCATAACCCATAACGCATTAAACATAACGCATAATACATAACGCATAATCCATAACGGATAACGCATAACCCATAACGCATAACGCAAAGCCGATAACGCATGACGCATTACGCATAACCCATAAAGCATAACGCATAACGCATAACGCATAACGCATAACGCATAACGCATAACGCATAACGCATAACGCATAACGCATGACGCATAACCCATAACGCATAACACATAACGCAAAACGCATAACGCATAACGCATAATGCATTACGCATAATCCATAACGGATAACGCATAACCCATAACGCATGACGCATAACGCAAAGCCGATAACGCATAACGCATAATGCAAAAGTCATAACGCATAACGCACAATGCATAACGCATAATCCATAACGGATAACGCATAACCTATAACGCATAACCCATACCGCATTAACCATAACGCATAATCCATACGGATAACGCATAACCCATAACGCATAACGCATAACGCATAACGCATAACGCATAACGCATAACGCATAACGCATAACGCATAACGCATAACGCATAACGCATAACGCATAACGCATAACGCATAACGCATAACGCATAACGCATAACGCATAACGCATAACGCATAACGCATAACGCATAACGCATAACGCATAACGCATAACGCATAACGCATAACGCATAACGCATAACGCATAACGCATAACGCATAACGCATAACGCATAACGCATAACGCATAACGCATAACGCATAACGCATAACGCATAACGCATAACGCATAACGCATAACGCATAACGCATAACGCATAACGCATAACGCATAACGCATAACGCATAACGCATAACGCATAACGCATAACGCATAACGCATAAAGCATAACGCATAACGCATAACGCATAACGCATAACGCATAACGCATAACGCATAACGCATAACGCATAACGCATAACGCATAACGCACAACGCATAACCCATAACGCATTAACCATAACGCATAATACATAACGCATAATCCATACGGATAACGCATAACCCATAACGCATAACGCATAACGCATAACGCATAACGCATAACGCATAACGCATAACGCATAACGCATAACGCATAACGCATAACGCATAACGCATAACGCATAACGCATAACGCATAACGCATAACGCATAACGCATAACGCATAACGCATAACGCATAACGCATAACGCATAACGCATAACGCATAACGCATAACGCATAACGCATAACGCATAACGCATAACGCATAACGCATAACGCATAACGCATAACGCATAACGCATAACGCATAACGCATAACGCATAACGCATAACGCATAACGCATAACGCATAAAGCATAACGCATAACGCATAACGCATAACGCATAACGCATAACGCATAACGCATAACGCATAACGCATAACGCATAACGCATAACGC